>NC_135213.1:517500-758159 GCF_052324685.1 Brachyhypopomus gauderio
TATTCAGTGCTTGAGTGTAAATGCACTTCATCTGAATGAGCAGAAGAGAGAAAGCAATTGTGTGTTAGTGTTAGTACAGTGGAGATAAGGAACCAGTTACAGTTGTATTAGTACAGTAGATATAAGGACCCAGTCCCAGTTGTGTTACAGTTAATATAGTAGAGATAAGGACCCAGTTCCAGTAGTGTGTGTTACCGTTAGTACAGTGGAGATAAGGACCCAGTTCCAGTAGTGTGTGTTACCGTTAGTACAGTGGAGATAAGGACCCAGTTCCAGTAGTGTGTATTACCGTTAGTACAGTGGAGATAAGGACCCAGTTCCAGTAGTGTGTGTTACCGTTAGTACAGTGGAGATAAGGACCCAGTTCCAGTAGTGTGTGTTACCGTTAGTACAGTGGAGATAAGGACCCAGTTCCAGTCAAGGTTGTGCTTATGGTTGAGGACTTGACTGTCTCTGATATTTGCGATCAGTGCGTCTTCAGTATCCTATCTCACACACACACAAACCCACAAATATACAACCACACATACAGACATCAGTTATTCAAATCCTTCAATTATTTGTGTGTGTAGGCTAACTCTATGCCATAGATGTGTGTATACGTGTGATTGTGAACGATACTTCAATACCGTAGATGCTTGTGGGTGTGGGTAGATGAGTGTGGTACCTTAATACCTTAGACATTAGTGTTTGTGTGGGCGGTACCTTAAAGGTGTAGATGTCTGTGTGTAGACAGTACAGTAATGGCTTAAATGTGTGTGTGTGTGTGTGTGTGTGTGTGTGTGTGTGTGTGTGTGTGTGTGTGTGTGTGTGTGTGTGTGTGTGTGTGCGTGTGTGTGTGTGTGTGTGTGTGTGTGTGTGTGCACAGTATTTTAACAGCATAGATATACGCGTTTGTGTGGTGGTCAGATACCATAATGGTGGTACCATAATGGTGTAAATGTGTGTGTGGTACCTTAACAGTATAGATGTTGGTGTGTGTGCAGTACGTTAACGGAGGTGTCGGTGTGTGTGCGGTACCTTATTGGTGTAGGTGTCCGTGGGTATTCGCTGTACCTTAACAGTGTAGGTATCGGTGTGTATGCAGTACCTTAACGACGTAGATGTTAGTGTGTGTGCGGTACGTTAACGGTGTAGGTGTTGGTGTGTGTGCGGTACCTTAGTGGTATAGGTGTTGGTGTGTGTGCGGTACCTTAGTGGTGTAGGTGTTGGTGTGTGTGCGGGCCCTTAGTGGTGTAGGTATTGGTGTGTGTGCGGTACCTTAGTGGTGTAGATGTTGGTGTGTGTGTGGTACCTTAGTGGTGTAGGTGTTGGTGTGTGTGTGGTACCTTAGTGGTGTAGGTGTTGGTGTGTGTGCGGTACGTTAACGGTGTAGGTGTTGGTGTGTGCGGTACGTTAACGACATAGATGTTAGTGTGTGTGCGGTACATCAACGGTGTAGGTGTTGGTATGTGTGCGGTACCTTAGTGGTGTGGTTGTGGACGTATGTGCGGTACCTTAGTGGTGTGGTTGTTAGTGTGTGCGGTACCTTAGTGGTGTGGTTGTGGAAGTATGTGCGGTACCATAGTGGTGTAGATGTTAGTGTGTGTGCGGTACATCAATGGTGTAGGTGTTGGGGTGTGTGCGGTACCATTGTGGTGTAGATGTTAGTTTGTGTGCGGTACGTTAACAGTGTAGGTGTTGTTAGTGTGTGCGGTACCTTAGTGGTGTGGTTGTGCACGTATGTGCGGTGGGGATCTCTGCGCTGTTGAGAATTGGCGCTCTGGTGCAGTATGAGCTGCAGGTACAGACTGTGCGGCCTGAGGCCTCGTTTCTTACGCTCATGGAGCCTCTTCAGCTGCGTCACTGCAGCGCTGGCTCGCCTGTAACGGGTCGTACAGTCACACCGCGACTCAGTGTTACAGCTACTACGCAATTCAGTGTTACAGCTGTTAATGTACATGTGCACGCATGTGTGTATGTCAACACCTACAATCGTTTCTCTGCAGAGATGTCAAAAGAGGCGGCCATGTTGATCAGAGTTGGTAGACAGTGCAGGTGGTGGCTGTGAGAATGAGGAAGGAGGGAACTGGCCTGGGTAAGAGAAAGAGAGAACAAGAGAGAGGTGGAGAGAGGGAGAGGGAGGAAAAGAGGGAGAGAGAGTGACCGAGTGTTGTGTGTGTGTGTGTGTGTGTGCGTGCGCGCATGTGTGTTTTCAATGTCAGATTGCATTGTATGTGTGCTCTTTCCATGTCATATTGCATTTTGTCAGATTGAGTTGTGTATGTTCTGTCAAAGACAGGTTGCGGTGTGTGTGTGTGTGTGTGTGTTCTTTCAATGTCAGTTTTGTGTGTGTGTGTATTGTGACAAACTGCGTTGAGTGTGTTCTGTCAATGGAAGTTTGCGGTGTGTGTTCTTCCAATGTCAGATTGCGATGTGTATGTGTGTTCTTTCAATGTTCAGATTGTGTTTTGTGTGTGTGTTTGTGTGTGCGTGTGTTTACCATGTGCAGAAGCTCCCCAAGTAGTATAGTGGCTCTCACTGAGATATCATCATCACTGCTGGTCACAACCTCCACCAAACCCTGTGCGGACATGGACACACACACACACACACACACACACACACACACACACACACACACACAGGAATAATATTCTGTTTTTGTGTGCTTGCATATGTGTGACAATGTTGTCTTTGTCCCAGAATATCTGAGTGCGTGTCTGTATTTGTGAATCCTGTGTGTGTGTGTGTGTGTATCTGTGTCTATATCTGTATCTGTGTATATCTATATGTATGTGTGTGTATATCTGTATGTAAGTGTGTGTACCTCCAGAAGGCCGCTGTTGATGAGAGCCGATAGTACCAAAGCCAGGTAGTTGTCCATGAGATCCGGCCTGGGGAAGAGGACCAGACACAGTGGTGTCTTTACGTGTGTGAAGGGGTATATGTGGGTGAAGGTATGTATATGTGTGTATTAGGGCTGGGTATCGATTCAAATTCCAAGAATCGATCCGATTCCGATTCTAAAGATTAAGAACCGATTTATTTCGATTTAATCCGATTTAATCGATTCGATCCGATTCGATCCAATTCGGGGTTTAGTGTTATTAAAAATGTATTTGAGCTGAATCCGTGTATCATTCGTTCATTTGATATTCAACTGAAAATCAAAATCGGAAAATCAAAAAACTATTCATTATTTTGTTTTTCGTTTTGAAAATGAAAACAAAAAAACAAACCAGGCTTGTATTTTTCAATTTTTTATTTGATGATCCAAACAAAAATAGCTAATCGGATTCGGAGCCGAACTTGATTTAGATTTTTTAACTTGACCCATTTGTGTGCCCCGGAAGTTACTGATATGTTTATTCTTCGTGGGCTTCGTTTGTGCGGGAGTGCACTGCAGTGTTACTTGTTCTACTCTGATTGTAGCCTAGACATTGGAACATATTGGTATAGACAACATGACCGGACTGGAACCACATACTACTTTAATTAAATATTTATTTGAAGGTGGTCAGACGCATGCAGAGATGTCGTGCACGTTGCAGCAAATGGGTATCCAGTGATGATAGTGATCCGGTGTTAATATTTGTCGTGTTTTGTAGTGCTCGTTTACTTTAGTCTCTGCCATGTTTTCTGTGCCTTGTATTACTTCAGCATTCATACTTATATAAACGTGTTTTCCTTTCATAATCGCTGTGGTCCTTTATATTCCTTCGTGAGTGTTTCTGTGAAGTGTGTTCTCGGTATGCCTCGTAAGTCGCGCACTCTCCGTGTGGGCGCGGTTCACTTAGAGGTAGGGTGACCAGACGTCCTCTTTTTCCCGGACATGTCCTACTTTTGAGACCTAAAAATGTCCGGGGGGAATTTCAAAATCGTCCCGGATTTTGTTCGACTGCCTCAAACAGAATACATGTACAGTGCAAAAGTGTTTACAAGTGAAAGCACGTGTGTCCGCCGGTTCTACGGCGATGAAACGAAAGTGTACGTTTACGGAGGAGTTAAAGAGAAAAAACGTTGGACACACACACCATCCACCTAAATCATTCACCGATACACCGATGACCCCCACCCAGCACAAAAGGTGTCCTCCTTTTCAGAAACCCAACTCTGGTCACCCTACTTATAGGAGACTAGCTCCGTTAAAGTATGTGCCAGCCCTTTATCGCGATTGTGTCCAACCCACCACGTTACACAGATATTGGTATATTATTTATTTAAGTAATTCCATTCAAAAGGTGAAACTTGTATATTATACTCATTCGTTGCACGCAGACTGATATATTTAAGAAAATTTGAATATTGTGAAAAGGTTCAATATTGAAGACAATATTAAATAGCTAATGAACTAAAACTGGTCTCTCAGTCTAGTTCTGTATGCTACACAGTCATGGGGAAGAAAAACAAGTAGTTATATATTAGGTGCATCCTAAACAACAACCTACAACTCTTACATGGGTATTTACAGGTGCTGTTCATAAAATAAGAATATTATGAAAAGCTATTGAAATAATTAGATAAAAACTCACCACCACTATTAGGTAAGGGGTAGAAATACCCATATCTGAGTTGTAGCTTGCTGGTCATCATGGACTTAATGTAATACAACTTGTTTGGTGCTGTTCTGATGGACCGTTTAAAAGCAATTGAAATTAAAAGATAAAAACTCACCACCACTATTAGGTAAGAGGTAGAAATACCCATATCTGACTTATAGGTTGTTGCTTAAGATTGCGCTTAATAAGAGCTTGTTTTATGATCTTATGATGCACCGTTTAAAAGCTATTGACATAATTAGACAAAAACTGACCACCACAAATTGGTGCAAGGTAGAAATACCCATATAAATGTGCCATATTTTGTCAATTGTGATTTTTTTTCACCGCGATCGAAATTTGTCCTCCACTTTTTACCCATCTGTGCAGTTAGAACACACACACACACACACACACACACACACACACACACACACTAGTGATTACTAGGGGGCTGTGGTGCACACGTGCCCAGAGCAGTGGGCAGCCCGGCGCCTGGGGAGCAGTTGGGGTTAGGTCAGGGGCGCAGATGGCAGATGGCACTGGGGACGGGGGGGACATGTCCCCTCCAGATTTATATTGACCCCACCCCCATATATATATATTGTACAGCTTGGTCCCCCTCACTTCAGAATTTCCATCTGCGCCCCTGGGTTAGGTGCCTTGCTCAAGGGCACCTCAGTCATGGCCTCAAGCCTGGGAATCAAACCCACGACCCTCCGGTCACAAGACCAGTTCCCTACAATCAGGCCATGACTGTCCATTGTATTACAAGTTGTTTTACACAAAGTGCATCCTAAATAACAACTATATAAAAGTTGCAGATTGTTATTTAGGATGCACTTTGTGTAATACAACTTGTTTGGTGGTCTTATGATGGACCATTGAAAATATATTGAAATTATTGAATAAAAAAATATTCTGGGGCCTTTACTAGCGCCACTTGCGTCCGTGTTAACCGTGTTAATGTAAATTGTAGACGGTGCCTTAGACGTTGTAGCGTTCACAATAGTACATTTTAAATAAAATGTTTGTCTACAACTTAAAATATGTATATTCCTGGCGTAAACAAAGTTGTAGGTATTTATTTTGTTTGCCAGAAATGAGAATTTGCACATTTTGGCACTTATTATTGAAGAAAGAATTCCGAATATGCGAACGTGAAACCAACTTTACCACAGTCAAACGAAGACCACGAAGAATAAACAACTTCCGGGGCACACAAATGGGTCGAGTAAAAAAATCAAAATCAAGTTCGGCTCCGAATCCGATTTTTAATTTAGTTATTTTTGTTTGGATCATCAAATAAAAAACTGAAAAATACAAGCCTGGTTTGTTTTTTTGTTTTTATATTCAAAACGAAAAACAAAATAATGAATAGTTTTTTGATTTTCCGATTTTGATTTTCAGTTGAATATCAAATGAACGAATGATACACGGATTGAGCTGTTTCCTGACTATGTACAAAAGCAACATATTAAAACTAGTATTATATCGATATTAATCAGCAAATAGTTACTGGTAGTTGGTAGTTACTGATGGCTGGAAGACTGGTGAAAAGGGTCATCATAAATCTACCTTCAAGAAAGGTAATCCAGGACAATAAACAGAGGACATCTTTGAGGTGTCTATATCTGCAACAGTGGACTCCTACTGGGACACTAACCAGTGCATTATTATTATGATTGAAATAATTAAGAATTCACCCAAAAGCTGTTGCTACCAAATGCATTTTTATTTTAAAAGTGCTCACACTTAATAAACTGAAAGTATAAAATGTAAACGTGTATTTTTCTTTAAAGTGCGAATATAAGAACAGAACTGTCACGTTACGGTCCCCGACCCCTCCCTTTTGGGCGTGTGTTAACGTTGTCTGCGTCTAATCGTCTGTCGTCTCCGTGGGTGCGGGTGCGTCTTGTGATAATCCGTCTCACCCAGAGACCGTATATACAGTCACTGGTCTCACCTGTGGCTCGTCTCGTCATCACTGGGGGTTTGTGTGGTTTGTCTATTTAATGTGCGTTCGCACAGCGTCCTGTGCTCGTCTTGTTTGAGTCACACATGTTTTATGTAAACGTGTTTTATGTGCGCTGTCTGCGCTTCGGTAAATGTAATAAACGTAACGATTTGGAAAGTGCAAAGGATTCTGTGTCCATCGCCTTGCGCCCAATGTTACAAGAACATTTCCAACTTTTTTAAACTGTAAAAACACTGGGTAAACTGTCAGTGACATGGACTAACTGTAAATAGTCACTGACACTGGATAAACTGTCCTTCTGTTTTTAGATTGCCGATTTGACTATCGTCGTTACCGTCACTGTCCGACGCCATGTTGTTTTACAGTTAGTTAGATCGAGCGCGCCTGCATGAATTCAGTGACGAGGCGGGGGTAAAAGTTCACTAAAAAATCGATCTTTGGACGTACAAATCGATTATCAGATCATCATATGCGAATCGATTCTGAATCGGAAAATCGATTTTTTCAACACAGGCCTAGTGTGTATGTGTCTGAGGGGTGTCTTTTGGTGCATGGAAGAAGTGAGTTTAGGTAGAGGTGTGTATGGGTGTGTGTGTGTGTGTGTGTGTGTGTGTGTTTGCGTATGGATGTGCGTGTCTGTATGGGTGTGTGTGTATGTGTATGTATAAGTGTTTGTGTGTGTGTGTGTTTATAGGTGTGTGTATGTGTATGTATAATTGTTTGTGTGTATGTGTGTGTGTGTGTGTGTGTGTGTATGTATGTATGTGTGTGTTTGTAAAGCTGCTCACCGTGATTTAGCTGGGTGGGGCAGGATGACTTTGGCCTCAGCTACTACAAACCCATCAGCCAGCCTCCAACTGTCCTGGAGCCTACTGGGCTCTGCATGCACACGCACACACACACACACACACACACACACACACACACACACACACACACACACACACACACACATATAAAGTCAGGGGTTATGGTGTAGTTAGTGGGTATGTATGGAGTCAGGGCCCTGAGGGGCAGTAGTGGCTCATCAAATGTGGCTCATCTCATACCAATACTGCGAAGAGCCTCGTCAAAGTCAACAGTCACCATGGGAACGGGAAGCCTGAAGATCTCATATAATACCTCCAACAGGGCTTTCTGTACAGGGAGAAAAGGCTTTAAATCATAAAATACATTCTCACACACACAAGCACAAAGTCAAAGGTTGCCCTGAGCATGCTCAGATAAGACTACTGCACATCACTACAGATTATGTCATCATGTTCTCTCACCCTGATTTCCATATTTGGTATACAGAGCAGGCCAATCAGAGACTGGATTCCAGAGCTACCCACCTTACAGAGGTTTATAATTCCTGCAGAGAGAGAGGGAGAGAAAGAGAGAGAGAGGGAGGGGGAGAGGGAGTGGCAGAGGGGGGGGCAGGGTGAGAAAGTGAGAGAGAGAGAGAGAGAGAGAGAGGGTGAGAAAGTGATAGGGAGAGAGAGGAGGAGGTAGGCAGGATGATGAAGAGAATGATGTGGAGGCAATAACAGTACAAGCAGCACATGTATGGGTGGAGATGGGTGAAGTAGTGTGTGTGTGGTACCGTAATGGTGTGGTTAAGGATGTGTGTAGGTAGAGTGGATATGAGTCATGTACAGATGGGTGGAGATGGGTGAGGTACAGGGGTGAAGATGGCTGAGATACAGATGGGTGGAGATGGGTGATGTAGAATGGAGATGGGTGAGGTACAGATGGGTGGAAATGGTGAGGTACAGGGGTGGAGATGGGTCAGGTACAGATGGGTAAAGATGGGTGAGGTATAGGGTTGGAGGTGGTGTCAGGTGGAGATGGATGAGGTACAGATGGGTGGAGATGGGTGAGGTATAGGGTTGGAGGTGGTGTCAGGTACAAATGGGTAAAGATGGGTGAGGTATAGGGTTGGAGGTGGTGTCAGGTGGAGATGGATGAGGTACAGATGGGTGGAGATGGGTGAGGTACAGATGGATAGAGATGGGTCAGGTAGGATGGAGATGGGTGAGGTACAGATGGGTGAGGTACAGATGGATAGAGATGGGTCAGGTAGGATGGAGATGGGTGAGGTACAGATGGGTGAGGTACATATGGGTCAGGTAAAGATGGGTGGAGATGGGTGAGGTACAGATGGGTGGAAATGGTGAGGTACAGGAGTGGAGATGGGTGAGATACAGGGGTGGAGATGGGTGATGTACAGATGGGTGAGATACAGATGGGTGGAGATGGGTCAGGTACAGATGGGTGGAGATGGGTGAGATACAGATGGGTGGAGATGGGTGAGGTACAGATGGGTGGAGATGGGTCAGGTACAGATGGGTGGAGATGGGTCAGGTACAGATGGGTGGAGATGGGTCAGGTACAGATGGGTGAGGTACAAATGGGTGGAGATGGGTCAGGTACAGAGGGTGAAGATGGGTGAGGTACAGATGGGTGGAGATGGGTGAGATACATATGGGTCAGGTACAGAGGGTGGAGATGGGTGAGGTACAGATGGATAGAGATGGGTGGAGATGGGTCAGGTAGGATGGAGATGGGTCAGGTACAGAGGGTGGAGATGGGTGAGGTACAAATGGGTGAGGTACATATGGGTCAGGTAGAGATGGGTGGAGATGGGTCAGGTAGGATGGAGATGGGTGAGGTACATATGGGTCAGGTAAAGATGGGTGGAGATGGGTGAGGTACAGATGGATAGAGATGGGTGGAGATGGGTCATGTAGGATGGAGATGGGTGAGCTACAGATGGGTGGAGATGGGTGATGTAGGGTGGAGATGGGTGATGTAGGATGACTCCCAGTACCTGACCATGAGCGGAAGGCAGATACGATGGCCATTTTACTGGCCAGAAAACGAGATTCCCGATCCTTCCTACACACACACACACAACAATTCAGCAACAATATAGGAACCACTGACCCAGCAAACACACACACAAACTGACACACACAGCTTCTCTCGCTCGCTCTCTCTCTCACACACACACATATACACACACAATTACACATACAACTCACTTGAGCTGTGCTTCTGTAGTGTCTGGGTTGTGTCTGTAGTGAAAGTCTGTGTAAGGTGCCAAGATTTGCTGAAAGATAAAAACACACACGTTTCAACAATCCAGGAATATAGAATAAGTGTGTAGGTGTGTGTGTGTGTGTGTGTGTGTGTGTGTGTGTGTGCACCTCCAGCTCCACGTCAGACCAGACATACTACCGCGTGCGTAAACGTGTGTGTGTGGGTGTGTGTGTTTGTACCTCCAGCTCCACGTCAGCCCGGACATACTGCCGTGTGTGGGGGTGATTGAGCAGGTGCAGTATAGTGGTGATCAGAGCCTCGTTGATGCGGCTCTGCTGGCTGTCTAGAACATTCTTCAGGAGAGCACCTAACCCTCCACCAACCGCCACAGCCTGAGGATTCCTCAGTGCTATATGGAGAGAGAAAACAGGGGGGGATGAAGAAAGAGGGGGAGAGAGAGAAAAGGCAAGAGAAACAACAATAAATCATTCA
Organism: Brachyhypopomus gauderio; assembly: GCF_052324685.1. Lineage (NCBI taxonomy): Eukaryota > Metazoa > Chordata > Actinopteri > Gymnotiformes > Hypopomidae > Brachyhypopomus > Brachyhypopomus gauderio. The sequence goes on from NC_135213.1 coordinate 527,515, forward strand.
AATCTATAATACACTATACTACAATGCTATACTACATGACTATACTACACTATATTATTACTACATTCATATTCAATGGGTTTTATAATAAATAGTACAACTCTAATACACATTACTATACTACATTACATTAATACATTACTATACTACACTACTATATTACTACTCAATGTGTTTTATAGCAAATAAGACAACTCTATAATACAAATTACAATACTATAACACTACTATATTACTACTCACCGTGTTTTATAATAAATAATTTTATAATACACATTACTATACTTCTATGTTACTACCCAATACTGTGTTTTATAAGACAAATCTATAATAAGTAGTGTATACATTACTACATTACTATACTATACCTTTACATTAATACTACATTACTACTCAGTGTATTTTAGCATTTTATAATATTTTATAATACACATTACGGTCCTACATTACAACTCAATGTGTTTTATAGTAACTAATTTTATAATGCACATTACTATATTACTACTCAGTGTGTTTCATAATAAATAATATAATTCTATAATACACATTTGTCATGTTGAGGACCCCGGCCCCTCCCTTTTGGGCGTGTGTATACGTTGTCCACGTGTATCGTCTGCGTCTGTGGATCTCCGTGGTTATGGCTATGTCGTGTGATAATCCGTCTCAACTGTGGCTCGTCTCGTAATCACATGGGGCTAATGTGGTTTGTCTATTTAATGTGCGCTCGCGCAGTGTCCTGTGCTCGTCGTTGTCTAGAGTTTACACGTTGCTGTGTGCGTGTTGTATGTTCTTCGTGCGCTGTATTGCGCAATTATCATAGTCAATAAAAGTGATGTCAGTAAAAAGGAGGATTCGTGTCTCATCCTTCCCTGCTCCACCGCGCGTCACAACATTACTATACTATATATATTCAATATACATAATAGAAATCTAGAATACACACTGTTATACTATTACATTACTACTCAATAATATGTTTTATAATAGATGTTGTGAAATGTGTAAATTAATGTATGCATGTCCAAGTGTGTGTTTGTGCGCGCATAGGTGTACAGTATATGTATGAGTAGGTGTGTATACGTGTGTGTCTGTGTGCACGCCTATATATATTTGTGTGGGTGTGTGTGTGTGTCTATGTATGGATAAGTATGTGTGAATGTGAATGAATACATGTGTCTGTGTGGGCATGTGTGTGTTTGTGTGTGCACATGCATTTGTGTGTATCTGCACATGTGTTTGTGTGTGTATGGATGTGCATGACTAAGTGTGTGTCTCACCGAGCTCACAGATGATGGCGTTGCAGGCCAGCACCATGTTATCACCCTGCTGCAGACCATCAGAGGCCACAGCAATGAGAGCGCTGGTCACTGCCCTGGGGAAGAGATCTGCACTCATCGCTAACATCTGGAGAGAGAAGGAGAGGGAGGGAGAGAGAAAGAGAGAGGGAGAAGGAGAGAGTATGTGTAAGAGAGAGACAGGGAGAGAGATACAAAGATATAGTGTGTGTGTGTGTGTGTGTGTGTGTGTGTGTGTGTGTGTGTGTGTGTGTGTGTGTGTGTGTGTGTGTGTGTGTGTGTGTGTGTAAGAGTGGGAGTCTGATTGGCCTGTGAGAGTGAGTGAGTGAGAAACATAGAAGTGGGAAAAACGAATGAGATACTGTGGAGACGAGCCGTGTGTGCATATACATGTGTTGTGTAAGTGTGTGTGTGTTTGTGTAGGTGTATGTTGTGTAAGCTCTGCTTACCTTTCTGATCAGTCGAAGAGCCTGAGTCCTCTCCACTTCATTGTTCTGCTGGATATCTATACACCTGCACACACAAACACACAGAAAACACACACCTCAATACATACACACACAAACACAGCAAAACACACACCTCAATACATACACACAGCAAAATACACACCTCAATACATACACACAAACACAGCAAAACACACACCTCAATACATACACACATAAACACAGCAAAACACACACCTCAATACATACACACACATAAACACAGCAAAATACACACCTCAATACATACACACAAACACAGCAAAACACACACCTCAATACCTGCACACACACACACCTCATACCTGCACACACCAAAAAAAAACATCTTTAAAAAAATTATCTGCACACACGCACCAAAATTCACACACCTCTACACGTGCACACACACACCTCTATACATGCACACACACCTCAATACCTGCACGCACCAAACACAGCTGTAATAAATCAGTCTCAATCAGAGCGAGAGGCGGGTACAATTGTGGGGAGAACTTTTATTTATTTTATTAATAAATAAAAGGTTTATTTCTATAAATTAAATTAAAGGTTTATTAACACTACGGGAAACCGTAGGAGAACAAAGAGAACAAAGAGCAACGCATCATACAGACAAACTAAAAGCACGACTGCGTGAGCGTCAAGGCATATTGCTGGAACACAGAAAACACGACACTAAACAACGAAGGTGTTCCGCAACGGAGATCTAAGCGATCTAAAAGAAACACTGGACAATAGACAATGGCGGTAGACTACAACAACTTACACATCTGTGGAGGTAACCAAAACTAACAAAGTACACAACACACTAAGCAAAACCATAACGGGAAGACAGACAAACTAACGAACACGGATTCCAAATACAGGCATAACACAAAGCAAACTAACACTAGGGAGGACCTAAGAGTAAACAAGGGAGTTAGGGAGAATAACCAGGAAAAAGGGAGACCATTAGACCGAGAACAGAGGTGGCAGGGAATAAATGACGAGAGAAGGTGTCATGCCTACAAAGCAACAACAAAGAATGACAAAGACTAAGGAGGAACAAGGGGTTTAAATACACGATTAGCTATGTAGGGGAACAAGACTCAAGTGAAGTAAAAGACTGAAAAGAGATGCGGGACTGGTGTGGGGAATACAAGGGAATGGAAAAACACAAAAAACAGAGGAGTGATTGACAGGGGGGCGGAGCGACACCTCAATACCTGCACACACCAAACGCAGCAAAAAAACACACACCTCTATATCTGCACACAAAAACACCTCCAATGAACACATGCTGCTACAAACACCTGAACATACACACCTGAACACAGGCACGCACATACACACACACACACACACACACACACACACACACCATACATGTACATGCACACACACCCCAGAAAAACCTACATGCATACACACACAAACACACACACCGGTGAAGACTGATTGCTTATCTCCTGGTACTGGTATGGGCATCAGCAGGAGGGATAGCAGGTGAGAGAGCTCACCTGGAGATCAGGTAGACTACACACAGATGGAGGTGAATGAGCTCACCTAGAGATCGGGTAATGTATGTGCAGGTGGAGGTGAGTGAGTTCACCTGGAGATCAGGTAATGCATGTGAAGGTGGAGGTGCGTGAGATCACCCCTGGAGATCAGGTAATGTGCAGCGTCTTCCAGAATTATTGGCACTCCTAGTTAAAATGTGTTAAAAGCCTTAATCTCACTCAGAATTGTTTTTTTAAGCAACATTCAAAATTAATTAAAAACTAAAAATCCTGACTAAGAAGTAATTATTTCCCATAAAATAACCTATTATTGGCACCCTTAACAATGTCTTGGAAATAAATGTATATGAACCATTTATGTCATTTCTACTATAGTTTATAAATTGGATCAAAGACTCTAGGAGCCTTTAATCAGTAATTCATCACTTCCTGTTTCCCTGGGGTATAAATATGGCATTACACAGAGGACTATTTCTCTTACTCTTAAATATGGGAAAGACAAGAGAACACACTACTCAAGTAAGGCAGATGTGTGTCGACCTTCATAGGGCAATGGCTACGAGCAAATAACCACTCACCTGCAGATGCCCTCATCTACAGTCAGAGCAATCATCAAAAAGTTCAAAACATCTGGAACTGTGACAAACAAGCCTGGAAGAAGATGCAAGTGTATCTTGCCACCACACACAGTAAGAAGGATGGTAAGAGAAGTAAAACGTTCTTCAGTGCTCACTGTAAGAGAATTGAATCACATGGTAGCATCTTGGGGTTACATGGTCTCCCAAACAACCATCAGGTGCTATCTACATGCCAACAAACTGTTTGAGAGGCACAAACAAAGCCTTTTCTGAGTTATACTCATTAGCGTAAACAGGTGGAGTTAGCCAAGCAGTACTGGGATTTTAACTAGGACCATGTGCTTTGGTCAGATGAGACCAAGATAGAGCTTTTTGGCAACAAACACTCTAAGTGGGTCTGGCGTAACACTAAGGATGAGTATGCAGAAAAACACCTCATGCCCACTGTTAAGTATGGGGGAGGATGGATGAGGCTGTGGGCCTTTTTCTCCTCCAAATGATCTGGGAACCTTGTAAGGATACAAGGGATCAGAAACTCTTTGAAATATCAGGACATTTTTTATCAGAATCTTGTGGTCTCGACCTGAAAGCTGAAGATGGGTTGTCACTGGGTCTTTCAGCAAAATAATGACCCTAAACATGTGGCCAAATCTACTCAAAAATGGTTCAGAAGGCACAAAATCAAGCACCTCTCATTGCCATCACATTCCCCAGACCCCAACCCAGTAGGAAACCTATGGGTTGAGCTGAAGAGGAGAGTGCATAGGAGAAGACCCAGGACTCTGGACAATTTAGAGAGGTTGTGCAAAGAGGAATGGTCCAAGATCCCTCTTTCAGTATTCTCACATCTATTGAAGAGTTATCGGAAAAGATTAATTGGTGTCTTGTTGGCAAAAGGAGGTTCTACAACACAAGGGGTGCCAATAATTGTGGAACAGGGGATTTTGTGGGAAATAATTATTTCTTAATCAGGAGTTTTTCTTTCTTTTTAAGTTGAAGGTAAATTTTTTTCTACATTTTTTCAGAGTGAAATTATGCTTCTGCAATAAAAACAATAATGTATTTTAAGCATTTTAACACATTTTAACCAGGGGTACCAATAATTATGGAGGGTGTATGTGCAGGTGGAGGTGAATGAGCTCACCTGGAGATCAGGTAGTCTATGTGCAGGTGGAGGAGTTGGTGCAGGACGGTGATGTCTCTGAGCAGGTAGCGAAGGGCTCTCAGTCCAGCCGCACGCACCTCCTTCACCTCGTTTAACAGGGTTACACGCAAGCTGGACAAACACACACACACACACACACACCTGAGGTAACAGTACAATAGATGGGAGGAGTGTGATTTGCTGTAGTATGTGATATGATTGCATAGTATGTTTGTGTGGTATTGTTGAGTAGGTGTGTGTCTTCGTGTATGTGGTGTGTGTGTACAGTATAGTGAGTAGGTGTGTATATTTGTGTGTATGTGTAGCAAAGTGAATAAGTGTGTTTGTATGTTTACACATGCATGTGTGTGTGTTTGCCTTACCAGATGATGATGACTACCTTGTGTATGTGTATCTGTGTGTATACATGCGTGTGTTTGTCTTACCAGATGATGATTACCTGTATATGTGTGTGTATACATATATGTGTGTGTTACCAGATGATAATAACTTTGTTTATGAATATGTATCTTTGTGTGAGTCTGTGTGTCTTACAGATTATCACCTTGTGTGCATGCATGTGTGTATTCATATTTGTGTGTATACATGTGTTTGTGTGTCTTACCAGGTGATCACGTTGTATGTGTCTATGTGTGTATACATATGTGTGTATCTTACCAGGTGATCATCTAGTGTGTGTATAAGCATGTATCTTTGTGTGTGTGTGTGTGTGTGTGTGTGTGTGTGTGTGTGTGTGTGTGTGTGTGTGTGTGTGTGTGTGTGTTTGTGTGTGTAAATGTGTATCTTACCAGATGATGATCTCCTGATATGTGAAGCCCAAGATCTGCTCCTGGTGGCCCACACTGTTCACCAGCTAGGGGGGAGGGGTAATAACACTGTACTAGATAATCATACTGTGATTATTACACTGTACTAGATAACAACAGCATACTAGTGTACTTCACTCTGTAATACTAAGCCAGTGATATTCATATATACATATTAAATATAAATATACGTTAACAGGGAAGGAAAAAATACTTACAAATGAAGCTGAACCTCATTTACCTACATACAGACGCGCACCCAGCCCCAGCCCTGCCCCAAACCCCATCCACAGTGTGTGTGTGTGTGTGTGTGTGTGTGTGTGTGTGTGTGTGTGAGGTAGATAGAGAGAGTGCCCGAGAGACAGAGCTAGTGATAGCTAGTGTGGTTGGGGTATGTGTGTACAGTTGTTTCGCTGTAAACCTACTCTGTGCTCTAAACCCAGCGCTCTAATCCCACGCCCCTGCGCTCTAATCCCACGCCCCTGCGCTCTAATCCCACGCCCTGCGCTCTAATCCCACGCCCTGCGCTCTAATCCCACGCCCCTGCGCTCTAATCCCACGCGCTGCGCTCTAATCCCACGCCCTGCGCTCTAATCCCACGCCCCTGCGCTCTAATCCCACGCCCCTGCGCTCTAATCCCACGCCCCTGCGCTCTAATCTCACGCCCCTGCGCTCTAATCCCACGCCCTGCGCTCTAATCTCACGCCCCTGCGCTCTAATCTCACGCCCCTGCGCTCTAATCCCACGCCCCTGCGCTCCAATCCCACGCCCCTGCGCTCCAATCCCACGCCCCTGCGCTCCAATCCCACGCCCCTGCGCTCCAATCCCAGGCCCTGCGCTCTAATCCCACGCCCCTGCGCTCTAATCTCACGCCCCTGCGCTTTAATCTCATGCCCCTGCGCTCTAATCCCACGCCCCTGCGCTCCAATCCCAGGCCCTGCGCTCTAATCCCACACCTTGCGCTCTAAATCCAAGCCATGTGTTCTAGTCCCACGCTCAGATTCTAATAAAATGTCTACTTTTGCTTGCAACCTCCTCATCTGACTCATGGGTCACAATTTAGACCACCAGCTCATGACTACCTACACAGCTAGACATTTTCCTTCACCAACTCACCAACATGGTATAACTCCACATGAGCGATCACATCCCGTTTTCACTGAACAAGCAACCGCCACTCATGTCACATCTATTTCTGTAAGGCTCCGAGGAACAATGCTACCTTTGTGAAGTTGTTCAGGTGGCCGAGTTTCCTTGTGTTGGAAACGCCGTGTGTTTTGGAGACATTCTGCAGAATTTCTCGCGTGTTGTCCGATGGTTCTGAAAAGGAAAAACACAAATGAAGACAATAAAGTGGAGAAATTCATCTTACAGTGCTGCTGTCACCTCGACTTCATGATCTGCAGTCTACTGCCACAGTAGGACACACCGTCCCACGGCTAGACAGGTCACCATGTAGTAGTGTGGATGAGTAAACATCACGGTTAGACTACTTGTTAAAAGACTACAGACCTTAGTCAGCTAGATAATAATCTACACAGACAGACTTAAGGCTGATCTAAAACACAGAAGACGAACCATGCAGTGAGTGGTACATGCTGTGCGCCTACACCCGTGTCCGCCGGTGCGGTCTTCTCCCTGAGTATCTACAACTCAGCTCATCTGTCCGGGTCTGTTGTGCCAACACGGTTACGGTAACACGGTTAGCACAACAGCGTTAGCTTTGCTGTTTAAAACACGAATGCTGTAAAAGTTTTCCGCATTTATAGTGGCTGATTTGGGGCTTACAGCGGTGACGATCAATGTTAGGCGAGTGTCACCCGTCCAACGTGTGTGTTAGTCTCGGTGACGGTGGCGTTACCGTTATCCCGACTTACCTCTGAGCAGGTCCAGCGGGACGGTCTCCTCTCCGCTGTCGGTCCGACCTGCAACGACATGGGACGCGGTGAGCATGCGGATGTGCGGTGTTGCAAACGGCACGAACACGACCGTCGGTTATTCAATAAATGGTCATTATGGCCGGTGTGTAACTTGAGGAAACTTGCCTCTCATCCGAAACCTTCTGCTCGAGCGGCCGCGGATGCTGACCGCCATGTTTCCGTGAACGTTCGTCGTCACAACGCCGAAATTCTCGCGAGAGCGTGATGTAGCCCACTTCCCGGAGCAGCGCGACGCTCCCTGCGCAGTTGTGTGTGTGGCTGGAATACTACCACGCGCAGTTACAACGGTCCTTTACTGACAAAATATTCACATTTGTATTCTCAAAGGCATAGAATACACACTATAATACTTTTATTATTAGCTACAGTATATTGCTTGTATACTGTCCATATGCCCTCATGTAGATATTTATGAGTACATAAATACATTACATTTATAAGTATGCTGCACAACTTCTGCACTATCAGTCACTTTACACATTCCCATCAGTCATTCATTTTGAACTCTCACCTTAAACTTGCCACATTAAATCTTGTCACTTTAAGTCATTTCACTTAAATGGCTCTTTTTAACTGTATTGTTATAATTTTTTAATATTTTGTTTATTTATCGTAGTTTAATTTAAGGTGGAGTAGTCATCAAAGCATTTCACTGCCTGTCATACTGTGTATGACCATGTATGTGACAAATAAACCTTGACTTGACTTGACTTGACAATAACAATACTTTTATTACCATTGTTATTTCTGCTATTACCTATATAACTTGTAATAATAATAATAATAATAATAATAATAATAATAATAATAATAATAATAATAAATGAATAATAGTAGTAGTAAAATATGTTAAAACTAGTATAGTAGTAAAAATTATAATAATAACAATAACATAAATAACAACAATAATAATGACATTAGATTAGATTAGATTCTGTGACGTTCGGCGAGGGACGAAGGACGAGACAGGAATCCTCCTCTTTTACGTCACTTTTTATTTAAACAAAATTGCGCAATAGCGCACGAGCAACAAATATTTCACACGTAATGTGTAGACATTAGACAACGACGAGCACAGGACACTGCGCGAGCGCACATTAAATAGACAGACCACATTAGCCCCATGTGATTACGAGACGATTCACAGGTGAGACACATTATTCACACAACATAGCCTTCACCACAGAGTTCCGCAGACGCAGACAAAGCACGTGGACAACGTTTACACACGCCCAAAGGGGAGGGGCCGGGGTCCTCAACGTGACAGACGCCCCCTCCAAGGGCACTACCCGTCCCGGGGTGCCAACAGGACCGAGTGCCCCGAACCCACGACGATGGGCGGATCCGACGCGCTCAGTCCTGCGTCTGGGAGGTGACCGCCCTCGGGGAAGCGTCCGCCACGGACCGCCTAGAACACCCTCCCTGGGAACACAGGGGAAAAGACGTTAGACAACGGCACGGTTACAAAAACACAAACAGGCACGCTTACACACATGGACACAAACGGGAAGAGGGGGTTAGGTACACATACGGGTAGACTTACGAACACAGGCACACACACACATGAAACCGGCGCCAGGCTGCGCGCCAGAAGGAGAGCGATGAGGGGAGTGAGATCGGGAGCCACTGGTGCTGCAGGTGCTGCGGTGGGCGGTGCTCCTCCTGCCCTTGCTGCAAACCCTCCACCGGGCGCAGCGCGGTTGGCCGACGCGCCTGGTGCAGCGCGGTTGGCCGACGCGCCAGGTGCAGCGCGGTTGGTCCCACCCCTCGGTGGGCCGTACGGGAAACCCTCCTCGTCCGGGGATCTCCCTCCGGACCTGGCAGTGGGAGTGGCTTCCTCCGCTTCCATCTCCTCCTCACTGCCACGGCTCCAGCTCATGGGCTGCCCCGAGCTGCCACCCCGGGAACAGTCCATGTCGCTGGCTGGGGAGCGCTTGAGGGATGAACCCGCCTCTGGACTCCTCTTCCTCCTCACCGTCCCGGCGGACAGTTCCGAGGGGGGAGGGCTCTCCTCCTCCTCCGTGTAGGAGCCCTCGGACGGAGGGTAATCCCCGTTCTCCTCCCCACCGTCTTCCTCGGGGCATGCGGAGCACTCCGACGGGGGGTACTCCTCCTCGTCGCCCTCTTGCTCCTCCCCCTCTTCCTCGCCCTCCTCGACAGGGGGAGAGGGACCTATGGGCGGAGGTAGGTAGTCCTCTTCCTCCGACTCCTCCTCCTCCTCTTCACCGTAGTCGACGGTAGAGACGTCATCTAGAGACGGAGGATAGCCGTCTTCCTCTGACTCCTCCTCCCTACCGTAGTTGACGGTGGAGGCGTCGCATAAAGACGGAGGGTAGCTGTCTTCCTCGTCTTCCAGCTCCTCCTCCTCGCCTGGAGAGTCCCCCTCCCCAAACTCGCTCTCGGGGGTCTTCTCCACCCCACAGAGCGCAAAGGAGCTCACCCGCAGGGGTGAGGGCTCCCTGGATGAAGTGGGGTGGTATGTTCCCCAAAGCCGCACCGCCTCCTGGCGGAGCTTCTCCGCCGCCTCGGGGTCGTGATGCACCCGCGCCTGTCGCAGCAGGGACGCACAGATCGGGTCCAGCTCGAGCTGCGCCAAAGTCGGCGGGGCTTCGCGGCGCGGGGGGGAGGAAGAAGAGCGGTGGTGCCGCTTGCTGGGCTTTTTTCCCTTCTTGGGCTTGCTCTTGTAGCCTGGCATCTTTGTCTCTTGATGGCTCGTCGTTCTGTGACGTTCGGCGAGGGACGAAGGACGAGACAGGAATCCTCCTCTTTTACGTCACTTTTTATTTAAACAAAATTGCGCAATAGCGCACGAGCAACAAATATTTCACACGTAACGTGTAGACATTAGACAACGACGAGCACAGGACACTGCGCGAGCGCACATTAAATAGACAGACCACATTAGCCCCATGTGATTACGAGACGATTCACAGGTGAGACACATTATTCACACAACATAGCCTTCACCACAGAGTTCCGCAGACGCAGACAAAGCACGTGGACAACGTTTACACACGCCCAAAGGGGAGGGGCCGGGGTCCTCAACGTGACAGATTCAACTTTATTGTCATTGCCATAGTACAGGTACTGGACAACCAAATGCAGTTTAGTATCTAAACAGTAGTGCAAATGAGCAGAAAGTGCAATTAGTACATTAGCAGGTAGTGAATAAATAGGATAAAAGTTTAGGGTATAAATACAATAGATATCTATACAATATATATATACACGGAAGAGGAGTGTGCAGTACAGTTGGACTGTAAGCTGTAGCAGCAGTATTGCTTTTTAGCAGTGTAAAGTACAAATATGGCATGATTGAAGATATATATATAAATATAAATATATACAAATTGACAAATTGGGAAGTATTTGGCAAAACTAAGGTTACGGACATAAGGTAGGTAAAGGGGGGGAGGGGTAAGCACAGTCACTGAGGAGAGGTGTGTAAGGGGTAGCTGGAGGAGGGGCATGAAAGTGGTGCAGAGTTCAGAAGGGAGACAGCCGTCGGCAAGAAGCTGCTCCTGAACCTGCTGGTTGGGGAACGGAGAGCCCTGTATCTTCTCCCAGAGGGAAGAAGGGCAAACAGTCTGTGGCTGGGGTGAGAGCTGTCCAGGGTAATTTTGTGAGCCTTTCGCAGACATCTCTTGTGATCTATGGTCTCAATGGTGGGGTGTGAGGAGGCAGTGATGCGCTGGGCCATTTTCACGACTCTGGAGTGACTTCTGATCCGCTGCAGTGCAGCTGCCATACCATACCGAGATGCAGTTGGTGAGAATGCTCTCAATAGTGCAGCGGTAAAAGTTCACCAGGATCTGAGGGGACAGCTGAGCCTTCCTCAGCCTCCTCAGAAAGAAGAGTCTTTGGTGTGCCTTTTTAATAAGGGTTGAGGGTCCAAGAGAGGTCCTCGGAAATGTGGACACCAAGGAACTTAAAGCTGGTGACACGCTCAACCTCCACCCCATGGATATGTATGGGGGTGTGTATTCCACCTTTAGTTTTCCTAAAGTCTAGAATAAGCTCCTTGGTCTTCTTGGTGTTGAGAACCAGGTTGTTACTGGTGCACCACTCTGCTAGGTGCTAGACCTCTTCTCTGAAGGCCGACTCATCATTGTTGTTGATGCAGCCAATCACCTTTTTATCATCTGCAAACTTAACAATTGTGTTGGAGTCGTGTATAGGTATGCAGTCGTAGGTGAAAAGAGAGTATAGCAGAGGGCTCAGCACGCAGCCCTGTGGGACACCGGTGTTGAGGACGAGAGTTGAGGAGGTGTGGTTCTGTAATCAGACATGTTGGGGTCTGTTTGTTAGAAAGCCCAGTAACCAGTTGCTGAGGGAGGTGTTAATGCCCAGCTCCCTGAGTTTTGTTGAATGCAGAGCTAAAATCCACAAACAGCATTCTCACATAGATGTAGCTTTTGTCAAAGTGAGAAAGGCTGGAGTGGAAATGGCGTCCTCTGTACTCCTATTCTTGCGATAGGCAAATTGTAGGGGGTCCAGTGTAAGTGGAAGACAGATTTTGAGGTGGGCCAGGACCAGTCTTTAAAAAGCACTTCATAATAGTAGGGGTGAGTGCAACAGGACAAAAGTTGTTAGGGTTGACTGCACTAGAATGCTTCGGCACCGGCACAATACAGGTGGTTTTAAAGCACATGGGGACAACTGTGTCAGGAATGGCAATCACGCCCATGACCGCCAGAGGGCGCCATCACCGGAATACTGACCAGCACACCTGACTCTAATTTACCACTCACCACACCCTACTTAAGGACTCTGTGCACAACACACCAGTGCGAGGTATTGCCTCTCAGAGTGTCTCTACCAAGCCTTATTCTTGTATATTCTCTGACTGATTCTGGTTTTTGATCCTGGCCCTGGCCTTTTGATATCCTCCTGTTTTGCCTAGCCCTTTTTGTATGTCTGCCTGGCCTTCTAAAGTCTTTTCTGGTTTTTGACTGTTCACAAAGTTTTGTATACATTCAGATGCAGACTTTTGCTTTTACACCAGTCCATTAGCTGATGTTGGTATCTAATTTAAATGAGTGTTTTGATCCTTGAGATGTTCTGGAATATCAGGACATCAGTTCTGGCTGGCAATACTGCTGCAGTAGATCCATCAGCTTCTCTAATTAGGCTTTTCTCTTGTATTACGTCTTGCATGTTTAGAACCCCATGTTATGTCATTGTTATGATTTAAAGATCTGCTTTCCATGGTTCCTCCTTCTAGAACTTGCCTTTAGGGGCTCATTGTTGCACAACACATTTTAGTGTCTTTATGTTTGTCTTTCAGCGAAAGACCTGTGGGTGAACTTCACAGAGCTGTGGATGAACTTCACAGAGCTGTGGATGAACTTCACAGAGCTGTGGATGAACTTCACAGAGCTGTGGGTGAACTTTAAAGAGCTGTGGGTGAACTTTAAAGAGCTGTGGGTGAACTTTACAGAGCTGTGGGTGAGCAGAAACATTTTCCATCTCAGTGAGTTTATGAGACATACCCCAACACAAAGCAGCAGGAGCACTTTATTAATGTAAATGAATGGATTTCACTAGGAAACTGTTGGCAATAAAGTATTGTGTTGACACACATATTTGGGATTAATCAAATGTAGGGGTTTTAGTCGTGATATTTAACTATCCTACTTGCTTGCCTACAACCAAGGACGGAAATAGGTGCACAAGAACGATTGACATGCATAAAACTTAAAAAATATCTGACTCCAAATTATAGTTTATAGATAAGAATCTGAAAGAACTCATTTCTCCAACAGGTTATAGAATATACCTAACCAACTTTATAAAGTTCCTTACTACAAACCAGGGGTGTCAAACTCACCGTGGGCCACATCAGCATAATTGTTGCCCATATGTAACTTATAGATGTAACTACATAACTCTGCGAGTTGAGATAAATGCATGCGCAAGCATCTCCAACTCTGAATCTGAAACTACACGCCTCAATTTACTGATGTTTCTTAAATGCAAGAAACAAGATCTTGACATCTGTTTAACATGCGCATCCAACAACAGCGACTGATCAAATACAACTCCCAAATTCCTCAGGTTTGAGTGGACAGCAGGGGACAGCGACCCAAGATTTACCTTAATTAATGGAATAACCTTTTCAGGAGCAACAATCAAAACTTCAGTTTTTTCAGCATTAAGCTGCAGGAAGTTTTTTGTTGTCCATTCCCTGACAGCATCCACACAGTCTATTAGCCTCTGCAGGAAGCTAATAGACTGAGTGGTAAATTGAAGCTGAGTCAAAGACAAATCATGTCCAGAAGCCCAATAAATGGTTGCAGCTCACCAGCCTGGAATAGGAGGAGAAGCAAATGCCCACCTTTAAGGCCAGCTCTGACCATCATATCTCTGAACGTTGAAGGACTGTCTGCAAATAAAGAAGAACTTATTGCCAAACTCTGCAGAGATCATCAGTGCGATATTCTCTGCCTTCAAGAAACACACCGGGGACCCAAACACCCCCGCCCCCGAGTGGAAGGCATGACTCTCCTTCTAGAAAGACCACACGAGAAATATGGAAGCGTCATGCTAGCAAAAAATGCGACAACCATCGAATCAACATCAAAAAATGATGAAAACAACATTGAGGTCCTAACAGTTGAGCTCAGAGGAATCACCATCACCTCCGTCTACAAACCACCTCCTATACCTTTCCTGATGCCAGGAATACGAACACCTGGGAAACCAAGAATAGTGATTGGAGACTTCAATAGCCACAGCTCACAATGGGGATATGCCGGTAACACATGCAGATGGAGATGCAGTGGAAGCATGGGCCGAAACCAACCAGCTCAATCTGATCCACGATGCCAAGCAACCAAAGTCCTTCAACAGTGGGCGATGGAAAGCAGGCTACAACCCTGATTTTGTGTTTGTTAGCCATAGCATCTCTGGACTGAGCAGGAAGCTAGTACTGGAGCCACTGCCAAAGACCCAACACTGTCCCATTGGCCTCATAGTCAATGCTGCAGTTTTCCCAGCCACAGTTCCTTTCCGGAGAAGATTAAACTTTGGGAAAGCGAACTGGTTTGGCTTCCAAGAAGAACTCGAACAGAAGATCGCCCACCTTCCAGCAGACCCCAAAAATTACAAAATCTTCACCAAGCTAGTGCAACAAGCAGCCCGAAAGAACATCCCAAGAGGCTATCGTACTCAATACATCCCCGGTCTCGATGCCTTAAGCAGCGAACTATATGAACAATACCAACAGCTCTATGAATCTGACCCTTTTGATGAAAACACAATCAAAGTTGGTGAGAGACTCATGACCTCATTATCGAAAAGCCGCCAGCAGAAATGGCAAACTCTGCTGGAAAAAACCGACATGGTAAAAAACAGCAAAAAGGCATGGACCCTCATCCGGAAAATCAACAATGATCCATCAATTCCAACACAGTTACAGTATACCATCACGGCCAACCAAGTTGCGCACCAGCTGCTGCTCAATGGGAAATCCACCACCAAACAGCCAAGGCCAAAAGTAGACCGACTACAGTATTCCCAAACCACCGGACTAACCGAGCCATTCTCCCCCGAAGAGCTAAATATTAGTATCAAAGCCCTTAAGATAGGCAAAGCCATTGGCCTGGATAACATTTTCACAGAGGAGATCAAGTATTTTGGACCTCTGACGCGGAAGTGGATCCTTGAGCTGATGAACAATTGCATGCAGACAAGAAACATCCAAAAGATTTGGAGGAAAACCAGGATCATTGCTCTCCTAAAACCAGGTAAAGATCCAGCACACACAAAGAGTTTCCGTCCAATCTCCCTGCTATGCCACCTATACAAGCTGTTTGAGCGCTTGATCCTCAACAGGCTTGCCCCAGCTGTTGAACCAGCCATCATCACTCAACAAGCTGGATTCCGACCTGGAAAATCCATGACAAGCCAACTTCTGAATCTCACAGAGCACATTGAAGACGGGTTCCAGAAAGGACTGGTAACAGGAGCTGTTTTTGTTGACCTGTCTGCTGCGTATGACACTGTGAACCACCGCCTCCTCCTGAAAAAGATCTTGGAGATGACAAAAGACCTGGCACTCACAGACCTTATCGGTGCCCTCCTCAAAGATAGATGTTTCTATGTTGCTCTTAACAACAAGCAAAGGCGATGGCGACGACAGCGGAATGGCTTGCCTCAAGGAAGTGTGCTGGCTCCACTATTATATAACATATATACCAGTGGCGGATGCTAGTCTTTCAAGGAGGGGAAGCTCAAATTGGGCTTGACTGATAGAAGTCAGTCATCAAACACAAGCAGCTACAACAAACCACCAGGAATAAAAGCTCGATTTGTCGCTAGTCGTTTTTGACAAAATGATTAGGATAATCTCCGGTTCAACTCAGAACAGAATGAAAATTTAAAAAAATTTAAATTAAATGCTACCGCGGAGGTTTACACCAAAAGATCGCTGATTTGTTCATTTCACCGTCAATCAAAAAGGGATTCAGCCTCAGACTGATCATCAAATCATCATGCAGAAGCTGAGCGCCCGGACCAGCCGAGGCCAGCCCACTACCCCATAGACCCCCAGAGACGCTGAGCGTCCGATGGGCGGGACAAAGTCCAGCATTTATCCAATGGCTCGTCTCGTTTCGCTGCACTCTTTGCTTCGCTATTGAACTCTGTAAACGCTCAGCGTCCACACCGTTTAAAGCGCTGTGAAGCTGCGGGAACGAGTGAGAGGAAAGCCTTGTCGTTACCAGCGATAAGAAGCTGATTCTGAACAAAAGTTGAGCTCGTTGTAGCGCATATTTCGTCAATTACATGTACACACAACAGTATATGTTTGATCACTTATCAAACACTTGATCACTTTTTGACATTTTAGGGGAAGCTGAGCTTCCCTTGCAGTCTTAGAGCAATCGCCACTGATATATACCAATGACCAGCCAATGGACCAGAACACTGAGCGGTTCATCTACGCTGACGACCTGTGTGTAACAACCCAGGAGAGTACGTTTGAAGCTGTGGAATCGAATCTCACCTCAGCCCTGGATGAGTTACACCTCTACTATGAGCGCAACCACCTACACGAAAACCATGCGAAGACCCAAATCTGCTCGTTCCATCTCAAGAACCGGGAAGCAAACCGACCTCTTAGCATCTCATGGTCTGGAGCACCTCTTGAGCATTGCACTAACCCTATCTACCTGGGCGTAACATTGGATCGTACCCTTTCCTATAAGGAACATGTCAAAACCACCAAACTGAAAGTAAACTCCCAAAACAACATCCTTTGGAAGCTGACCAACTCCAAATGGGGAGCTACAGCACACACGTTAAGATCTACTGCTTTGGCTCTTTGCTACTCCTCTGCGGAGTATGCATGTCCTGTTTGGGAAAGATCATCCCATGCCAAGAAATTGGACTCAGCATTGAATGACACCTGCCGCTTAATCACTGGTTGCTTGAAGCCTACAAACGTAAACAACTTGCACCTCCTCACTGGCATTGCCCCTGCTGATGTAAGACGGGAAGTCGCCAGCTGAGTAGAGATGACCAAGTCCACCAGTGATGCACGCCACCCTCTTTATGGTCACGTACCCCCGGCCCAACGGCTGAAGTCCAGGAGAAGCTTTCTCAGCCATGTCCAGCCCCTATCAACATCACAGGTAGAAACTAGACTCCAACTATGGAAAAAAAGGCTTGAGGATGACCCACCTCCTACTGACATGGGTATCCCCCCTTCTGAAGTCCTCCCCGCAGGCTCAGAGGCACCATGGGTCCAGTGGAAAACGCTCAACCGCTTGAGAACAAGAACAGGGCGATCAAAAGCTGCCATGGCCAGATGGGGATATGGAACTGGCCAGACCACCTGTGAATGTGGAGAAGAGGATCATACAATGCAACATTGCCATGTTTGCCCCCTACTACCAAATCATTGCAGCTCAAACACAAAATCAGAGAAGCTTCTATTAGTGAGATATGATGTAAACCAGGCAAGTGCTGTAACAGATATACCGACCAAATCACGTAACCTATTTATCAGAATTTGATGATGTTGTGTTTGTAGTGGAGAAGAATGACAGAGCGAACACATATGCAGAAACACGGGAAACTTTTACTAACTCGTCTCAAGCAGTCGCAGACTTAGCAATTTGGGGTCTCAAGGCGAATTTAGCTAGGGGGCCCATCAAAATTAATATGCGGGAAATAAGTTAGCTAGTCAGGGGGGCCCTACAGTGGGCTGCAATGGGAGGGGCCCAAGGCAATTGCCTAGCAATGCCTCTATGCAAAGACCGCATCTGGTCTCAAGGCATGGTGAAGGGAGACTCCCGCGCACACAATGGGCACATGTAATTACGTCACTTTCTATGCAGCATTTAATCTGCTCCCATTCAACATCAAGCACACTTATGCACTAGACACAACAGATGATCCACGGTATCAAAAGCTGAACTAAGTTCAAGTAACACTAATACTGACCACTCACCTGCGTCAGCTGACATTAACAGATCATTAGAGACCCTCAGAAGACATGTCTCCGTAAAGTACCGCTTTCGAAATCCTGACTGGAAATAATCATATATATTGTTATTTTCTAGTGCGTCTATGAGTTGATTAGACACTACCTTCTCTAAAATGTTAGCTAAAAAAGGAAGTTTTGATATAGGCCTGTAATTCTTTACCACATCTGGGTCTAAATTTGGTTTCTTCATCAGAGGCTGAACAGTTGCATGTTTAAAGTATGCTGGAACGCAGCCTGTAGACAGTGACGAATTAATAATAGCTAATAAAGCAGGGCCAATACTTGGTAAAATCTTCAAAAGTAAAGAACATGGTATTACATCCAAAGAACTTGTGGCTCGTTTAAGTTGCCTAGTCACCTCTAACAACTCCTCTATGGTGATGGACTGGATTTCATCCAAAATAGAAATACTAGGTGGTAAAGTACGCTTCGGCAAGCAAGTCACAAGCTGGATATTAGACCTAACGGCCATAACCTTATCAACAAAGAAAGAAAGAAACCTATTACAATCACTGGCAACATTGCAGATGGTGGAGAAACAATGTTGTTTATAGAGTCAAATAAAACCTTGGGATAACACAAAAGGCATACTGCTTTTTCTCCTTGAAGCACAAACATGTATTCGCTTTCCCATCTTTCTTGAACCACCCTTCTATCTGCATCGATTTTTCTCTTCCTGGACATTTTGGGATCATTATTTGTATTTCTCAATTTCACTTATTGGGAAAATCGCATCGATGTGTAAACACTGCAGTGTCAAGATGTTGTCACTTCCCATATTTGGCATGGGGGCCTTGAGTTTGACACCTGAGCTTTGGTGTTAGCATTGATTTACCTTTATCTGATACTAATAATGAGCTAACTGGCCCAGTATAGCTATAACCAAGGAAGACCATGGCTACACAATTAACCAGCTTTATTCAATATCCAACAAAATATAAAACAATAACATAACCACACTAGATTAAAGTAACAAAGATAATACCCAGAGCCGGAGTGGCTAATCGGGAGATTCGGGAGGATTCCCGATGGGCCGGTTCATGTTAATCTCTAGTTTGGGCCGATTGGGAGGGAAAAATAATTTTGGGCCGGATTTGGGCATAAAACTCCCGGGCTGAAAAAGTGTCCCACTCCGGCCCTGATAATACCTAATGGAAACAGAAATTCCAACCGGTGGAGGTTGCCTCACGGTGCAATGAAGACATCGAGGAAGAATAAATCAGAGTGGGAATCAGGGTGCTCGCAAAGACAACACAGTACATTTGCATACAGAGTGCATTTCCAAATAGGACTGCCACCTTTGGGGTGAAGTCTACAACCCTTCTCATTGAGTGATGGAACTCTTACCCTGTTAGCATAACCTTTTCCAGCACACATGCTGCAAAACAAGACTAAACATGCTACACAAACACAATAATTTAACCAAAATACAAATGGTCAGTTTTATCCCATTGCTATGGTAACCTTGAGTTAAACCACCATTTGTTGTCCCCCATGGATTTATGGAGGAACACCAGATCCTGCATCCCCCACAGGAACACATCTCACCACTCCTACAGTGATATTCGTTAAATGATGCTTTTGTCGGATAATAGTAATGGGAATGCTGAACAAGGCAAAAGACACAGCTGCATATTCACAACAGTGAGTTCTGCCCTGGCAGGACTGTTTCCTGCTGTCTGCTCGTTCACGCACGCACGTGCTGGGCTGCAGGGACACCGGGGTTGAGCTCAGGCATTGTCATAGACACAGCCTGTAATAAACAAACACACAAAGACATGGGAAAATTGGAACAGACTAAAATTAATTGTTCTATACTTATATATACGATACATTCATTGATCAAAAACATACCTCCACCCACATCATCATAGGTATCTGAATCCCTGAGATAAGGGGGGGGGGGGGGGGGGGGGTGGAAGGAGGAGAATGGATGGAGAATGGATTTTTTTTACATTATTTGTCATGCCAATAAAGAACCTTGAATTGAATTTAACTGAATTGAATGTATGCATGGGATTGTACAGTCAGGTTAAAGGTTGAAGGTAGAAATTAATTTAAAGCAGTCACACAAATTCAGCCCCAGTGACTGAGGTGTTTATCTAAGAATAACAGGTAAGGAGAATATGAGAATATGGATATGAGAATATGGATATGAGAATATGAATATGCTAACATGGATATGAGGATATGGATATGAGAATATGAATATGAATATGAATATGAAAAAACTCACTGCTGGATATTATCAACAGACACGTAGCCAACTGCAAAAGAGAAACATGTTTATTGTATGAGAAGTTGAGTAGTGTGGGGTGTTGAACTGTGAGGAAGTTCCTTCCTCTGTATCTTAGGGCTTCAAACTTTCAATTCCCACACAGTGAATGTATGCACAAATGTAAGTTCACATATTTATATGTAAATAGAACATGTGTACACAAACATTTCATAAATTCATGTGCAAATAGTATGTGTGTGTCCACAAGTATTTGCTGTACTGGCATTTCAAACATATTTAAAGCTGTGAACTATCTATCTATGAACTATCTGTGAACTATGCACACACCAGAGTGTGTATGTGTGTGTGAGTGTGCATGTGTGTGAGCATGCATGTGCATGTGTATGTGAGTGTCTGAGCGTGTGTGTGTGTGTGTGTGTATGTGTGCACATGTTTGTGAGTGTGCATGTGTACGCGTGTGTATAAGGGTATGTGTGTAGGTGTGTGTGTGCATTTGTGTGTGTGTGTGTGTGTGTGTGTGTGCGTGTGTGCATGCATGTTTGTGAGTGTGCACTGTGTGTGTGTGTGTGTGTGTGTGTGTGTGTGTGTGTGTGTGTGTGTGTGTGTGTGTGTGTGCGTGCATGTTTGTGAGTGTGCACTGTGCATGTTTGGGTGTGTGTGTGTGTGTGTGTGTGTGTGTGTGTGTGTGTGTGTGTGTGTGTGTGTGTGTGAACATCAATTACATTGGCCACGGTGGTTCCGGGCCAGCCAGAGCCCGTCTGGGTTGCCTGTGGTGCGGATGATCTCCACCATTTCAGCCTGTTCCAGGGCCAGCGACCATTTCCCACCCCTACAGTTTAACTTCACACTGGACACATGCAGGACCTTGATGGGGCCCTTCAACTGCAACACACACACAGGTTTACACACACACACACACACACAGATTTATACACTAGTCCAGTCTGTATCCAAAACACTCTGCCTCCCCCAACCTTTCCCAGACCACACCCCAAACACAATCCCCCCTCCTTCCAACCTTCTGTAAACACTCCTCCTTCCACGCTGCAAACACTAACCCTAATTTGGCTATAGCCCTTATAAGCATTGTTGGGAACGTTACTTTAAAAAAGTAATTAGTTATAATTACTCACTACTTGTTCAAAAAAGTAACTGAGTTAGTAACTGAATTACTCTATAATAAAAGTAACGCTTTACCAGGGAAAGTAACTATTTGCATTACAGTAAAAAAAAAGATATATGCCAATGAATAAGGATTTTTTGAAAAAGCAGTATTCACAGTTAGTTGAAATGAGTAGATCAGAAAGGTGTTTAACTTTTGATATTTATTGCACATCAACAGACCAGTGCAGGATAAAATCCTTTAAAATCCCAAATCTTTGTTTAAAAAAAAGCAAAAGTAAACAGTTACACTATATAAAGTGCATTTAATTATTTATAATAATAAATAAATAAATTCTCTCAACCTGAGACAACTGGTTTGTTCACAACAGAAGTAAACTTAACAATAAAACCTCTATTCCTAATTAAATAAATCAAATACCCAGTCTGGTAGACATTCAGGAACTTCAAGTATTTGAAGGCGAACGTAAGCTGTTGAGCGCGGGGGGGGGGGGGGGGGGGGGGGGGGAACGTAACACTCGTGACAGAGTGTTTTTTCAATAGCCCTGAAATAAATGCTACGGTTTTGTTTTGGTCCGTATCCAGTTAATCAGGAATGAGATTGGGTCCGGACAGGACTGCGTTCGGGTCCGGATCCGGACCGCGGTCCGCCAGTTGAGTACCCCTGTTATACATAAAATATTCTGATGAAACTGGCTGCTGGCCACACCCACTGCGGTCCTAGTCACTCCCACTAGCATATTGGCCACTCCCACTAGATTCCTCATCACTCCCACTACAGTCCAGGCCACACCCACTGACCTTAAACCTCTTGCGTGCCTCCTTCTCTCTTTTTTCCTGTTCTTTTTTCTCTTTCTTTTCTCGCTCTGCTTCTTTCTTCCCTTTCTCTCGCTCTGCTTTTTTCTCTTTCTTTTCACACTCTGTTCCTTTCTTCATTTCCTTCTCCATCTTTTTGTTCTGCTCCTTTGACTCCTTCGTATTTTTCTTGTTTGTTTTCTCATGGTGGCCGTCGGCTTCTGGCCTGCACACATTACACTACACACATGTCCCCCCAGCACAGATGCACTATACGTTTTGCTTATTTACCAAGAACTTCAATGTGAGTTTTTCACAAAAGTAAAAATGTTTCATAAAAAAAATTAGTAACTGAACATTGCTTGGTAACTGAACATTGCTTTGCTTGGTCTTTCAAAGGTCTGTAAGTGTCTTCTGTATTTGACTAGAGAATTACAGAGGGTTAGGGTTAGGGGGTTAGTGGATTAGGGTTGAAGTTAGAAGGCTAGGATTAGGGGGTTAGTGGGTTGGGATTAGGGTTAGGGTTGGAGGTTAGAGGGTTAAGGTTAGGGTTAAAGGGTTAACCCTAGATGGTTAGGATTAGTGTTAGGGTTTGGGTTAGAGGGTTAAACAGTTAGATGGCTAGACAGTTAGAGGGTTAGATGGTAGATGGTTAGATGGTCAGGGTTAGAGGGTTAGACAGTTAGATGTTCAGGGTTAGATGGTTAGAAGGTTAGACAGTTATAGGGTGAGACAGTTAGATAGTTAGAAGGTTAGATGGTCAGGGTTAGAGGGTGAGAGGGTTAGAGTGTTAGACATTTTGAAGGTTAGAGGGTTAGAGAGTTAGATGGTCAGGGTTAGATGGTTAGATGGTCAGGGTTAGAGGGTCAGACGGTAAGAGAGTTAGACGGTTAGATGGTTAGACAGTTACATGGTCAGGGTTAGAGGGTGAGAGGGTTAGAGAGTTAGAAGGTTAGAGTGTTAGACAGTTAGAGAGCTAGAGGGTTAGAGGTAGAGGGTTAGAGGTAGAGAGTTAGAGGTAGAGGGTTAGCGACTCACCATCGCTCCTCAATGTCCTCATATGTGTCATCAAATTCATCCTTATAAAACAGTAAAAAAAGAAATGCTGCACATTTTACAATATCAGACATTCTAAATAAATCATTTACTCAATAATCAGACATACTAAATATATCAGTTATACAATAATCACACATACGAAATATGTACACAATAATCAGATACACTTAATATATCATTTAGACATTAATCAGAGATACGTACAGTAATAAATATCATTCACACATTAGTGATAATTAATATATGCTTATGCACTTATCAGATATACTTAATATTTAATTTACTTGATGTATTAGGATTACCACAGTTGCCTATTCTATTTTATTGTGCATTATTAATATTTTGCATTATTTATAAAATTACCTTCAGGACATCACTGCTTTGTTCTGAAAGAGATAATATAGTGAGTTTCCAGACACACAAGCATGTTGGCAAAAAACAATTTATACATTTATGTAGTGTTTGTGTATGTGGGTCTGAACCTTTGTGTAGTGTGTGAGTGGGTCTGAATCTTTATGTAGTTTGTGTGTGTGTGTAAAGGAGTATGAACCTTTGTGTAGTGTGTGAGGATGTATAAGTCTGAACCTGTGTGTAGTACAGTGGGGAACCGTCAGGGCCCTCTACGCCCTCTCAGAGGGCCTAAAATATTCTTAAAACATTATATATGTCACGTTGAGGACCCCGGCCCCTCCCTTTTGGGTGTGTGTTTACGTAGTCTACGTGCATCGTCTGCGTCTGTGGATATTCCGTGGTGATGGCTATGTCATGTGATAATCCGTCTCACCTGTGAATCGTCTCGTAATCACCTGGGGTTAATGTGGTTTGTCTATTTAATGTGCGCTCGCGCAGTGTCCTGTGCTCGTCGTTGTCTAAGTCTGCACGTTGTGTGAAGTGTTCATGTTACTCGTGCGCTGATTGCGCAATTTCTGTGCGTACAATAAAGTGAGTGTGCGTAAATCGGCGGACTCGTGTCTCGTCCGTCTCTCCAAAGCCCACGTCACAGGACGACGAGCCGACCAGAGACACCCATCATGCCGGGCTACAAAAGCAAGCCCAAGAAGGGCAAGAAGCCCAACAAGCGGCATCCCCGCTCTTCGTCTTCTTCCCCACGCCGCGGGGTTTCGCCGACACTGGCGCAGCTCAGGGAGGACCCGGAGTGCGCGTACCTGCTGTGCGCAGCTCGGGAGACCTCCATACCCGAGCTGGCAGCAGAGTATCGCCAGACAGCTGCACGGGTGTGGCGGGAGAGACATCCCTCGCCTGCCCGTGAGCTTTCGCCTATACGGGTCAGCGTCCCCGAGCTCTATGGCGAGACAGGGACGTCATCAGAGGGCGAGCTCGGGGAGGACCCTCCCTGCAGTGAGGAGGAGGGAACACCCCCGCACCGCGACGCCGCGCCAACGCCAGGACAGCTGGAACGAGACCCGCAGTGCGCCGCCTTGCTAAAGATGGCTCGGGAGACCTCCAGCCCCGAATGGGCGGTGGTGTTCCGCCAGGAAGCAGTGAGGGGCTGGCTGGACAGACACGTGTCTCATCCCCACGCCCTCTCGTCTCAGAGGGTGGACACCTGCACCGTCAGCGCTACCGCGTCAACCCCGGAGGAGGAGTTCGGGGAGGGGGATTCCCCTGGCGAGGGGGAGGAGCAGGAAGAGGTGGAAGCCGCCTACCCTCCATCATTCGATGACGCGTCCACCGTGGACTACGGTGGAGAGGGAGTGGACTACCCCCCCTCGCTCGATGACGCGTCCACCGTGGACTACGGTGGAGAGGGAGTGGACTACCCCCCCTCGCTCGACGGCGCGTCCACCGTGGACTACGGTGGAGAGGGAGTGGACTACCCCCCCTCGCTCGATGACGCGTCCACCGTGGACTACGGTGGAGAGGGAGTGGACTACCCCCCCTCGCTCGACGGCGCGTCCACCGTGGGCTACGGTGGAGAGAGAGCGGACTACCCCCCGTCGCTTGACGACGCTTCCACCGTAGACTACGGGGAGGAGGAGGAGGAGGAGTCCGAGGAAGAGGACTATCCCCCTCCGCCCGTAGGTCCCTCTTCCGGCATAGAGGGCGGGGAGGAAGACGACCTGTGCTCGGAGGAGGAGGACGGTCCACCCTCCTCTGAGTGTTCAGCGGGGACTGTGAAGGGGAGATGGACCCCGTCTGCGGATCGCTCAGGAGGAGAGAGCATGGACTGCTCCCGGGGTGGCAGCCCGGAGCAGCCCATGGAATGGAGCCGTGGCAGCGAGACGGAGGAAATGGAGGTGGACATCCCAGGGGGCCAGCCGAGGGGAGAGTCCGTCCGCCGTGCTGCAGGGGGCGCGTACGACCGCCGCGCGGCTCCGGGCGCGTACGACCACCGCGCCGCACCTGGCGCGTCAGCCCGCCGCGCCGCACCGGGCTCGTCAGCCCGCCGCGCTGCACCCGGTGGAGGGAATGCAGCGAAAGCAGGAGGAGGACTGCCCAATGCAGCACCAGCAGCGCCGGATCTCTCTCCTCTGCTCGCGCTCCTCCTGGCGCGAAGCCTGGTGCCTGTTCCCTGTTTGTCAGTCCCAATGTTTGTGAGTTTTCCCGTCTGTGTGTCAAATCCCCTTTTCCCGTTTATTCCTCTGTGTGTGAGCGTGCCTGTTTGTGTGTTTGTGAATGTGCCGTTGAATGTGTTTAACGTCTTTTCCCCCGTCTTCCCAGGGAGGGTGTGCTAGGCGATTCGTGATGGACGCTTCGCCAAGGGCAGTCACCTCCCAGACGCAGGACGGAGCGCGTCGGATCCGCCCATCGTCGTGGGTTCGGGGCACTCGGTCCTGTTGGCACCCCGGGACGGGTAGTGCCCTTGGAGGGGGCGTCTGTCACGTTGAGGACCCCGGCCCCTCCCTTTTGGGCGTGTGTTTACGTAGTCTACGTGCATCGTCTGCGTCTGTGGATATTCCGTGGTGATGGCTATGTCATGTGATAATCCGTCTCACCTGTGAATCGTCTCGTAATCACCTGGGGTTAATGTGGTTTGTCTATTTAATGTGCGCTCGCGCAGTGTCCTGTGCTCGTCGTTGTCTAAGTCTGCACGTTGTGTGAAGTGTTCATGTTACTCGTGCGCTGATTGCGCAATTTCTGTGCGTACAATAAAGTGAGTGTGCGTAAATCGGCGGACTCGTGTCTCGTCCGTCTCTCCAAAGCCCACGTCACAATATATATATAATTATCCAATTTTATTTTATCTACTTACAGTTTTACAATCGACATCTAAACAATTACAAAAATATAAGCAAATAAAATATTCAACCGTGTCTATTCAATCTGTGTTGGAAGGTGAGGGGTTAAGTGGAAGCCTGTGAGCCTGTTATAATTCAGCGCAATACCAGTTTCAAATGACAGTAAAATTGACCAATCATATCTTCCCTCTTAGTGGGCAGGCTTAACTGTATGATAATTTCCGCTCGCTGTGGCGACGCTAGCTGTCGTTAGCACCGCCGCTAGCTAGTTTCGATTCGGCCCTTTGACGTCCTCATTTACATATTCCGCTTGTGAGAACCACGGAGCTGTGAAACCTTATTTTGTTTGGAAACTTATTTTGCTTAAAAAGTTATCTAGTACAAATGTTATTCGAATGCACTATACTGTCGTCTCGGTTTTTTCTTTATTCTTTATTGCAGTTTATTAGGAGAGGAAAAAAAATTTCGGGGGGTGGGGTGTAGCGGGCCCAGGTTTAATGGTCACGGTTCACTACTGGTGTAGTATGTGAGTATGTATGAGTCTGAATCTTTGTGTAGTGTGTGAGTATGTATGAGTCTGAACCTGTGTGTAGTATGTGAGTATGTATGAGTCTGAATCTTTGTGTAGTGTGTGAGTATGTATGAGTCTGAATCTTTGTGTAGTATGTGAGTATGTATGAGTCTGAATCTTTGTGTAGTGTGTGAGTATGTATGAGTCTGAATCTTTGTGTAGTATGTGAGTATGTATGAGTCTGAATCTTTGTGTAGTGTGTGAGTATGTATGAGTCTGAATCTTTGTGTAGCATGTGAGTATGTATGAGTCTGAACCTTTGTTTGTAATGACATCATCATAGCAGTCCTCGAGTTCCTGCCTTCCTCCCAAATCATCACACAGACACACAAAGGGAAAGTGGAGGTCTTGGTAAAACCATATACACAGAAAGCAGGTGTACTAGTGTGCATGAAGCATGCTAGATTTGTTAATCTAATATAGATGTAGTGTGGTTGAGCAGCAGAGAGTGGCAGATAAAAGTAGAACAGAGTGAAAGATGGACTGGAAGGGCTCTACACAGGAGTACACACACACACACACACACACACACACACACACACACACACACACACACTCACATACACACACACACTCACATACACACACACACACACTCACACATACACATACACACACACACACACACATACACACACACACACACACTCACACATACACACACATACACACACATACACACACACACACACACACACACACACACACACACATACACACACACTCACACACACACATACACATACACACACACACACACATACACACACATACACATACACAAACACACACACACACACACACACACATACACACACACACACACACACACACATATACATAGACACACACATGCACATGCACACACACACAGACATACACATGCACACGGACAGGAAGAGCTATATACAGGAGTACACACGCATACACATAAACACATACATACACACACACACACATACACACACAAGCACATACATACACACACGCACACATACATGCACATGGACAGGCACACATACACAGAATATTCAGTACCTTTTTCTAAAATCACACCAGCAAAACACTGGCCTGATTAGTACAGGGCTAAAAGGTGGAATCATCTGTCATCACCACTACACTTTTTACCCACTGATGATGATGATGATGGTAATAATAATAACAATACCTATATACAAATTATTATCGTCAAGAACAATAATAATCATCAACATTCCCTCATAATTTGCTTACGATGAAGCTAACAGTGCAAAGGGTGGAGCTGGAAAAGAGAGGTCAGCAGGTGGAGGCGGGGCTTCAAACGGTGGGGGTGGGAATTCTGCAGGAGGAGGCAGATCTTCAACCAGTGGCAATGGGAATTCTTCAGGAGGGGGTGGGGGGAAGTCTTCAAGGGCAGGGACATCTTGTCCTAGGGAACCTGCACATAGGACAGCAACCACGGTGACATGTCAGAATGGAAAGCAGTAGAACTGAGTTGAGTGGTACAACCTCAGAACAACAATATAGAGCGGTAGAACCTCATAACTACAGAATGTAGAACAGTAGAACATCAGAACTACAGAATGTAGAGCGGTAGAACCTCATAACTACAGAATGTAGAACAGTAGAACATCAGAACTACAGAATGTAGAGCGGTAGAACCTCATAACTACAGAATGTAGAACAGTAGAACCTCAGAACTACAGAATGTAGAGCGGTAGAACCTCATAACTACAGAATGTAGAACAGTAGAACCTCAGATCTACAGAATGTAGAACAGTAGAACATCAGAACTACAGAATGTAGAGCGGTAGAACCTCAGAACTACAGAATGTAGAGATGCACAACCTCAGAATTAAACAGGTTTGATACACATGATCAGTTTCCATTACTCACTGACCATTACAACTTCAAAATGCACAACCAAAACAGCATAACACTGCTAAGAACTTGGCAACATTAATTCAGCCAGGTGATGTTAGGACTAGGTATTAGTGAAGGTTAGGTTAGAAGGAATGTTAGTTAAAGGGTGCAACAGGAAGAAGTATAGCATTTAGCATTTTGGACTTCAGGACTAGATGTCAGACTGTAGAAAAGCACTGAACATCATGTTTAATGGTACCCTTGGTTCCAGATAAACTCACCGTGGCTGCTGTACTGGTACAGATCCACGCGAAAGGGCCTTCTGGGTTTCGGGGGCCGTACTCCCACAACGGGCAGAGGTTTCCTCTTTGGTGAGGTGGAGCCTGTGAGCTGGTGGGTGTCACAGGTGTTTTTTTCACTGTGCAACTCTACCATGTTCTGCTTGGCCACAGATGGCTTCTTCCAGATGGGTGGAGGTTTGGGAAAGGGCATGCTGGTGGAGTTCAGTGGTTTGTCTTCGCCCACTCCCAGCTGCCCACTGTTGGAGCCCTTTCTCTTGGAGAAGATGTTACCCTGGGTGCTGCTGAACCCTGCTGGTCCGGGTGTGGACACAATGGCAGGGAATATCTCTTGGCACCCTTCTTGCCCTGTCTTGGCTAGCGCCCCCTTCAGAGCACTGACAGAGACTGCAGGTCTACAGACAGGAGGCATGGCACCCGAGACCTTCCAAGCTGTGACATCATCATTATCATCCCTGCGATGTAGCCGTGGAGAGGTATCCGTGGCAACTGGGACTTTATCTCTTTTTTCCATGAAGCTAGTGATATGGCTGTGCGTGCGGACAGGAGGTTTAGGCTTGCTGTTGGTTCTGGAGGACACAGCTTCCTGTCTGACTGGCTGTTGGTTGGTGAGGTTGGTTTGAAATCTGGGATTGAGGTGGACGTGTGGAGCAATGGTGAGCGGCTTCACGGGGGAGTTGAAGCAAGTCTTCTGGGTGTTGACAGTTCTGGGACTGCCCTACAGAGCCAGGAAACCATACATAGCAGAACGAGCATGAACCAAAGCAGCTTAGTAGTTATGGAACTTAAATGATGCACATATCAGACTCCTGAACTACACACATATCAGATCCCTGAACTACACACCTATCAGACTCCTGAACTACACACATATCAGACCTCTGAACTACACACCTATCAGACCCCTGAACTACACACCTATCAGACCCCTGAACTACACACCTATCAGACCTCTGAACTACACACCTATCAGAGCCCTGAACTACACACCTATCAGACCTCTGAACTACACACCTATCAGACCCCTGAACTACACACCTATCAGACCTCTGAACTACACACCTATCAGACCTCTGAACTACACACCTATCAGACCCCTGAACTACACACCTATCAGACCTCTGAACTACACACCTATCAAACCCCTGAACTACACACATATCAGACCTCTGAACTACACACCTATCAGACCCCTGAACTACACACATATCAGACCCCTGAACTACACACCTATCAGACTCCTGAACTACACACAAATCAGACCTCTGAACTACACACCTATCAGACCCCTGAACTACACACCTATCAGACCCCTGAACTACACACCTATCAGACCTCTGAACTACACACCTATCAGAGCCCTGAACTACACACCTATCAGACCTCTGAACTACACACCTATCAGACCTCTGAACTACACACCTATTAGACCTCTGAACTACACACCTATCAGACCCCTGAACTACACACCTATCAGACCTCTGAACTACACACCTATCAGACCTCTGAACTACACACCTATCAGACTCCTGAACTACACACATATCAGACCCATAAGCTACACATCTATCAGACCCATAAACGATGCAATGTTCTATTTCACTCCAGACAGACTCATTCATAAAAATCTAAATGTTGTGCCATACTGAATATTGCCTGGGATATAATCTCTCATATCAGAAACTACAGATTTCGAGCCACTGCTGGCTGAAAATGAGACACATATAAAATTGCAGTGACACTCCAACCAGCATAACCTCATTACAAACTATACCACTGCCGCTCACTACATACTATACCACTGCCACTCACTACATACTATACCACTGCCGCTCACTATATACTATACCACTGCCACTCACTACATACTATACCACTGCCGCTCACTATATACTATACCACTGCCACTCACTACATACTATACCACTGCCACTTATTACTTCCACTCTGGATGCTCGCTAGAGAAAGAAGCCAACTGATGTTCTTTCTGCAAAACTGTTTTTTCTGTCCACAAGTACAGTTGATGGTTCACAAGCCTGTGAGTATTTTTAACTGTTGTGTGTCCTGTGGCAAAACCACATGTTTCGATACATACAGTCTGTCCATCCCCTTGCATACGTTACTGCACTAGGTGTAAAAATAACGCCTCAGTAAAACAAATGAGAACAGTCACATTGAGCAGTTCTCAATCACAACAAAATTATTTATATCATTATTTATTACACATATAAAACTATATTACCTAACTAATATTAGTATTGGATAATAGATTTAGTATCTTAAACACATTAGAACACACCTGCTCCTAAATATTTCAACCTACAACACCCACTCAACCTACACCACCCAGCAAACTCAACCTACACCACCCAGCACACTCAACCTACACCACCCAGTACACTCAACCTACCCCACCCAGTACACTCAACCTACACCACCCAGTACACTCAACCTACCCCACCCAGTACACTCAACCTACCCCACCCAGTACACTCAACCTACCCCACCCAGCACACTCAACCTACCCCACCCAGTACACTCAACCTACGCCACCCAGTACACTCAACCTCCCCACCCAGTACACTCAACCTACACCACCCAACACACTCAACCTAAACCACCCAGCACGCTCAACCCACACCACCCAACACACTCAAACCACCCAGTACACACAATCTGAACCACCCAGTACACTCAACCTAAACCACCAGATGAGAACACAGACCTCCCCCTCCTCCACCTCCTACTCCACCCACAGCACTGGGCTCATCTCTCTCACTGCTTCTCCCTGGATGCAGCTCTCTTGCACTCCCTGGTCTCTGTGGCAATTTCAAACGCTGTATCTCCACTAAACATGCCCCCAGGTCATGACTGCCAGAATTACACACACTTATGAATCTAGACATTTGAACCTGGAGTTACACACACTTATGAATCAAGGCATGTGAATCTGGAGTAAGAATCTGGATGTCACCAAGATGACTCACCCTGCCGTGGTGCACAGGCTGTCTGATCTGCTCGAGACCCCTCACTAAAGCCCAAGAGGAAGTGTATGTACACATTACTCTGATAGCACAGGGTGTGATGAGGGTGAGGGGGCAGATCCCACACTGTAGATCACTGCACGTCACACTGATCTGAGACCAGTCTGCAACAGGAGGTGCTTACAAAGATCCAGCTCAGAGACTGGTAGATCATACTGATCTGAGACTGATCTGTAACTCACTTAGTAGTTCTCACTTAGAGAAGACAGAGCAAGATGCTAACAACACCAAGGCCATAAGACCAGTTCACAGGGAGCACACATATTGTCATACTGATAAATCTGTAAGTCACTCTGGAAAAGAGGTTTAGCTAAATATTGTGAGTGAGAGAGCCCTGTTTCCTAACCTACAGTTCTTGATCTACAGACCAACAGCTCTGGGCTGTAGATATTTACTGCTGTGCTCCAGCTACAGATGAAACATTCATTATTATTGATGCTGATAACAAAAGACAAAAAAATACATTGTCTGTGAACATTTTATTAACGAGGTAAAATACGTTTACTGTGTAATACTGTATGTTAAAATAGGTTTACTGTGTGATAAGTTAAAATAAGCACACTTGCTTCAAGATGGGCCATGAATGTTCAAGCATGCTCTGTAGTCCTTTTTTTTCGGTAGACAAAACATAATAAAAAAAACAAATATATTTAATGCAGTATATCTGATGCCTCCAGGCCACTAGAAGTCAGTATAATGGTTTTTTTCATAATATAAAGAACAGAAATGACTTATTGCTCCTTTAACCTTTATCCCAGCACAATGCAGTCTGATATGTGAATTCAGGTCGGATTATGTATTTAGCACAACACCTGCTGAACATGTGGCAGCTTCTGTAATGGTATCATATTCTTCAACTGGGGCAGTCATGATCCTGTGGTAGGGAATTGGTCTTGTGACCGGAGAGTTGTGGGTTCGATTCCCAGGCCTGAGGCCATCACTGAGGTGCCCTTGAGCAAGGCACCTAACCCCAACTGCTCCCTGGGCGCCGGGCTAGGGCTGCCCACCGCTCTGGGCACGTGTGATACACAGCCCCCTAATAATCACTAGTGTGTGTGTGTGTGTGTGTGTGTGTGTGTGTGTGTGTGTGTGTTGTTCTAATGTTCTAATTGCACAAATGGGTAAATATGGTGGACAAATTTTGATTGCGGTGAAAAATCACAATTGACAAATATGGCTAAAATTAAATTAAAATCTACATAAATCTAGTTACGGTTTGCTTAAAATCCCACCTTTAAAAATATATTTTCTGTAAAAGTGCTGTGAGGGCCTCTGTTCCTGTCTTCGTCACCCTGGTGTTCAGTCTGACCCTCACTGCACTGCAACCCTGAAAGAAGCTTCTCGTCTGGTTGTTGCTGAGCAGAAATGTAGATGAAGGATCAAACGTCTCCTTGTGTGGCCTATCGGTGAAGTCTTTTTTGACTCCAATGAAGCATGTCAACAACTATGTTATGGCATTTGCAGAACGCATGCTGACATGTCATGAGCACTAATACTGAGTTAAGACTGAATGTTTCTTGATCAAGATTGGAGAACACTAATAGCCAGCATATGTGGATTTGCAGCCCTAATTCCAACTTGAGTAAATGTACTGTGGGTAGAGTGTGATCACAGCCACAGCATGACACACAGCTCATGGGTGTGAAAACACCCAAAAATGATGACTACTTTACCCACTTAGAGGGCATGACCAAACCGCACAGAATGAGTTTGGAAACATGGGTCACTACATCTGCCACACTCACCCACCAGCCATAACATTCACGACCAGGAAGCACATCACATCTTCACATCCCACCTAAGACTGGACGACTGCCTGAGGTCTCTACACCAAATGTTTTATTTAAATTCTTTTTTTTATTTCACTTTAGAAGATACATCTACCTTTTCTAAAACATACATAAAATCTTTTGTTGATCTGCAGTTTTTGTATAGTTTATTACACATCACTTTACATGTAAATAAACACTGCCCAGAATAGCATATAATCCATGTGTGCCTATTGAAGCCGTTGTACATACCATTGTGCTGTGATCCAGGGACACAAGACAGCAGAAATGTCTCTCTGCTTTCACTCAGTCCGAGTTCCTCTACCACTCTTAAACGTAGGAAGTAATGACTAAACAGCTTTACCTCTCATCCCTCTCTCTCCCTCCCTCTCTCTCCCTCCCTCCCTCCCTCCCTCATCAGCAGCATTTGCACAATGAGTGAGTCTTAGTTTCCTTAGTGTAGTACTATTGTGCACCAATAGTACTACACTAAGGAAACTAAGACTCACGTGGTGATGTCAAACACACAACAATAATTTGAGATGATTTCATACTTTATTAAAAACAACATTATAACTTCTCCATTATTCAAACATTTAGAGGAAAAGAAAAAAAAATATATATACACATTTTAGGAAGATAAATGTAAGGAAGGAGGTTCTAGAGACGATGTGTTAAGGGGTTGGGTAAAAAGGACAGTAGATTTAGGGTAAATAGGAAAGTAGATTTAGGGTAAATAGGACAGGAGGTTGTTTATGTCTTGGATCACTTTGGACGTTTTCTGAAGAGCCTCACAGACACTTCTGTCAGTGATCGGGAGATTGTTGAGGTCAGAGGTCATCCTGCCATTTTGAGTCTGGTGACCTTGGAAGTTCAGAATGGTGCTATTCTCTAGCAGATCTGCACATGTGTTAAGGGTGAAAACGCCTGCATGCACACGCCCGCACACAAAAACGAACTATGCGGTCCTATGACAGACTTTACTTTTCTGTATGTTCATTCAGTGCTGACTGAAGGATACAGTTAAACCTTCTGATCTTCTGAAGCTCACCCAGCACAGACCTGCAGGAATTCAACACCATCACATTCAATACCATCACATTCAACCTTATCATGAATCTCAGTATAAACACAAAATGTGAATAACCATCCTGAATGTGAGAACATAAAAGAGTACAATAAAACGAATTCTGAATCCAAGTGTGGAAACACTCAGCTAAATCTCACAGTAAACCATCACAATTGCCAACCACGTGTTGTTGCTGCTAATGACAGCAAAACAGGTGTTTTGTCTAATACCAATAGAAACACCATCTATTCCTGCTAATTACTCTATAAAGCCCCCTCCCTCTGTTTCAAAACTAAAATCTTTGTTCCACAAATGATTAAAAACACACTGTCATTTTTGTGGCTTAATCAAGATATTATGTTAACACCTGACTAACATCTAACTAACTCTTTGGAACAGAGCACCGCTCATAAGACTCAGGATGGTTTTCTACCTTATTGCTATTAAGTATATATTAAGTATATATATATGTATTTCAGTTTATTTAATGAGGGTAAAATCCTCAATAATATTCCAAATACAGTTGGAAGAGGACATGAATACAGAAGTTTAATACCTGTTGTTTATAGGTTGATCAGACATTGAATGGGCGGGGCTTGCTCTGTTTGACTCCTTCACCCAGTTACACCATTCCCATGCAACCTCCATATACCTGAAGAAGGGGTGGCAAGAGAACTGTGAGGTGGGAGAGGGGTGAGTCCTTGATGTGGTGAGAGATGCTAATACAGAGGAATATACCTCTATGTACAACACCTGTGATAAGTTCCACCAGCATGCACCTGCAACAGGTGCTGCTGTCCATCAGGCAGAGAGACTTGGCAAAGCCCCGCCCCTGCAAGGACTGACTCTGCCCCTGCACTCTGGTGCTGCACCACACCGATTTCCTGTCATTAGTCAAATTATACATACAGATATTATACAGTTACACTGTGATATTACAGAATGTTGTGCAGGTTTTTGTGGTGTAACTTAGATGTGTACCTGTGTGGTAGGTGATGTGTTTGCTAGTATAGATTAGTAGTGTGTGGTGTGCACCACCTGGGCAGGTGTTTGCGTATTCCACAGCATGTGTACTTCTACTCCATCCAGGAAGGTGATGTGAGCAGTGCCATTGGAGAAGGCCTGAAATCGGCCCGTACCAGTGACACACACCTCCTCCATCACGTTCACACGCTCACACACCTCCACCTGACCAACACAACCAAACACACATTTAGAGCACACAGCTAAGCCTCACACAATCAAGACATCACTGATTGCCCCTGTTGCACCATAAGAGCACCCACAGAATATGCTAATACACTCATTTGTTTTAATTAAGCAACTTCTTCAATAATGTTAACAGCACCCAAACTATCTAATTCAGCATTAGAGGCTGCACTGATTTGCTACGAGGGTTCTGGAGGGGGTGGGTTATATGGTACCCTGGGCTTTGGAGGGGGTGGGTTCTGTGGTACTCTGGGTTCTGGAGCGGGTGGGTTATGTGGTACTCTGGGTTCTGGAGCGGGTGGGTTATGTGGTACTCTGGGTTCTGGAGGGGGTGGGTTATGTGGTACTCTTGGGTTCTGTGGTACTCTGGGTTCTGGAGCGGGTGGGTTATGTGGTACTCTGGGTTCTGGAAGGGGTGGGTTATGTGGTACTCTGGGTTCTGGAGGGGGTGGGTGCTGTGGTACTCTGGGTTCTCACCCTCCTCCAGCAGGTCTGAGCAGAGTCAGGGATTCTGGAGCTGTTGGCCTGCCTATGGGCCTGCAGGATCCTGAAACCAAACCAGTCAATCACTGCGTAGAATTATTTATATGGAGTATATGTGTAGCAAGAATGTGTATGTGAATGAATGTTTGTGTGAAGCTATATGCTCTGTGATAGTGTGTGTGAGTGTGTGTGTGTGTGTGTGTTAAGACCTGCTGGCTCTGGTCACTACAGAACTGATTGAATAAGGCTGCCCAGGTCGGTCAGGAGGAAGTCCACTCAGGTAGTACACACTCTCCACAACCTGTACAACACACACTCAGATAGTATACTCTCCACAACCTGTACAACACACTTAGATAATACACACTTAGATTTTACACACTCTCCACAGTCTGTATAACAACACAGGTAGTGTGGGCATGTCAGAGCAGACTAAGGCGGGCACAGGAGCTGACCGTCCAGGCCACGGGGCTGCGTCTATAGTGGGTGAAGTACTCCGCTAAAACCCCATTCGACCTGATGACTGAGCCGTCGCCGGGAGACACCTCCACCACAGGCACTGCTCCACCCGTCACCCTGGAGACAATGAAACATAAACAAACTAATCTCTACCTTCATTGGTTAAAAAGGGTTTTCACATGCTTACAGAAGGTGCTCAACTGATTAATTCATAATAATTCATAGGTTTTACATTTTCCTGACCACATATTCATGAAAAAATAACCAGCACTTTAATTATCAGCAAATTATCAAACTCAAAATGTTCTGTAGTACTAATAGCATAAATCATTCTAACCCCTTCCATCATATGTCATGGAAGAATGCATCTGTATGTCACATGATATGTAAAGCCCATTCTAATGTTCACCTCATTCCAGATGATTGACAGTGATAATCACCTGTAAATGATGCCGTGACACCAGACAACTCTCACCAACTCAGTGGGTGTGTCCATCTCTGACCAATCAGATGTCAGGTTCCCATACCTCCACCTGTTCATGACATCATTCACATAATCATACGTGTGCATATGTGCATACACACATTACAGGCACGCTCACACCCATGCCAGTTCAGTGGCAGGGCACCAGTGTCGTAAGCGTGAAATTCACTTCAGCATGACTCGGAGGAGGTGAGGTGACATGAGCAGGCACTGCTGTGGGCGACGGTTCCCACACCTGTGCAGGTGAGGCGAGGGACATGAGAGAGGGAGAGGAGGAGGCAGACATCCCTTCACCACTCTCCGAGGGGAAGACTCTACAGTGGGGAATTCTTCAGACTCCGCTCCACCCTGCTGACCGATGGCACCGCTACATTTAGTCCTCTGAGATTCCCAGTGTTTGAGAGCTAAAGACAGAGGGTACTGCCAGTCGGGTGGGTATTGAAGCCGTGAGTGATGCTGGAGCACGCGTGTGTGCGTGTGCGCCCTTCCTAGCACGGCAGACTCCTCCTGTGTGTTTAACCCGGACCAGCCCTCCTGCAACTCTTCTCCTGGGGCGGTGATGTCCTGCCCTCTGTCTCCATGTGCAGAGGACGTTATGTCCTGCTGCGTCCTGTCCCCGTGTGCAGGGGACGTTATGTCCGGCCTGCCTCCACGTTGGACCTCAGGACATAGAGCCGAGTGTCGTTCACTCTGGCTGCTCTTACACGTGAACTCCACCGTGAACTCCTCCCCACAGCCAGCCAGCACCAGCCGTGCACGCCCAGAGTCCGAGCTCACGACGACGGCACCATCAGAGACGCAGGCGGAGCTACACTCTTCTGGAGGCCACTCAACCTCACACACTGCAGGGGAAAACTTCTGAAAGAGGAAAGACACACATTACAATAGCATATAACCACTCAACTGAATAGGTCAATTAATTATCAATCATTTAACAAATAAATGGTGACAGTGGATAAATAACACAGATAACTAATGAGTCAACAATGATAATCAAAGAAATAATAAATTAACACTTAATATGTTAGACAATTAGATGTTAGACAAACGTTAGACAATACTAGACAATTGTAAAAAAAAAAAGAATTAATTTACTTTTACTTAAAAATTTAATTTACTTAACCACGTAAATTATAATTAAATGCAAATTATAATTAAATGTCTGATTTATTGACTCCTGAATATACTGGTTTTTATTACCGTCTGATCCGAATGAAGCTAATCGGATCACAGCTTGTTACTCGCATCAGTTACATATCCTTAAGAATCTAGTTGATAACGTTTGTTTTAATCAAGTGTTTGTTGATTCTCTAAGTAACCCCCGCCATCCCGGGGCGCTCGTGCGCTACCTCCGTCTGGATCAGCTCTTCCGGCAGGTAAGGGCGCGTGGCGTACTTATTCCGGAAGTTCAAGGCTTCGACCAGTAATGCCTGTTTTTAAAGAAATCAGGTTAGTATGATAATAAAAAATAGCGGAACTCCATGTATGACGGGACGCAGTACCTTGTGCTGGCTGACCGTAAACCGACTTCTGTGCCGCACTCTTTCCGTCGAGCGGAGGGGATGTGCAGTGTGTGCGCGCGCTCTCTCCAGGACGTACTCCGCGCCGCACGCGGACAGCTGTAGGCGCGAACCGTCCGCATACGTAACGTCTACCGACTCGTCGTCGTACATAACCATAAAACCGACTGCTGCCGTTGCCATTTAAGGTTTATAACAAGCAAACCACAAATTAAAATATTATTTCTACATCCAGAGCGCAGCAGGAGCCACAACAGCAGATCTGTCAACGGTTTTTGTTTTTCCCGCGGACTGGCTGGGTGCTTCTACTATGGATCCCAGTAATAGTGCCCTCTAGTGACCCGGAGGTGTTGGCCGGTATAGTGTCCCAGAATGCGCATATTTTATGTCGTCAGTGCATTGAAAAAGATATATATGGTAATTTGTTAAAACATTTACAAACCAAAGAATTACATAGCCACAACACAGAGCAGTAATGTTATAAAGATTTATTTCAGGCAAACAGTGCTGTAAATATTTACAATACCATAATAAAATAAACATTCCTGTATGTGGAATCAATGTGGTGATGGAGGATTGGACAGTGCTGAATGTCACAGTGGTTGTGAATCCTTGTTTGACCAGGTTGCTTCTTGCTCCGCCCACTCCCCGGTCTGCCCCACCCTTGTCTCCTCCCACCAGTCCAAGGGTCTAACTTCTGGATCCACAAACCCAAACTGATAGTGGAGTGTCATGTGTGACCATCTCCAGGAAGTGCATCAAATCTGTAAAATTCTTTAAAAGGTTCAAAATGAACCTGATAAAGGAAGAGCACGCACAAAGAAAAACTCAAAATTTCAAGGACACCCCCCCTCCACTTTTTTTTGTAAACTCTGAAAACCAGACATTTTTCTCCCTATATGAGGAAGTAGCTTAGGTGTCAAAACCTCATCTACATGGCGCTCAGAGCAAAACTGCACAGCGCCACTGTTGTATTACTCTGCTCCAAGCCCCTCCCACTGCTGTAGCTTCAATTCTTTTCTGGAAGCAGTCAATTAGTGATCAAACTCCACATGTACTTTCTCCTACTCTGCTTCTCAGACAAAGACCCACTGTAGATGGTTTTGATCATGACTGCTTGGCCATCGACACGAGCGACAACAACGAAACACAGAGCAGAAGAAACCAGGCAGGAACCATCCAGCAACTGTTGCTAGGACTCACTGCTGATGCATCAAATTAAATCCAGCACAAACAAAAACCCCAGCCGGAAAACAATCCGATTATGGGCTTAAACTACGCAAAATAAAACCAGCTAAAAGTGGAGTTTCTCTGGGCTCCATTGGGGGCAGCACAGAGCAGCTGTGAGTGTTCAGCAGCTGAGACTGGAAGCCGACGGTCAGATGGCGCATCAGTCAGCTGATTCTATGGCTTTCTTCTCCCCTCAGACTCCAGGCAAAACTTCTCGAATGCCTCCTCAATCTCAGGGTCCATCTCCTCCTCATCAGCATAAAGTCTGCAGCATACACACACACACACACACACACACACACACACACACACACACACACACACACACACACACACACACACACACACACACACACACACACACACACACACACTTTGAACATG
Source organism: Brachyhypopomus gauderio (assembly GCF_052324685.1). NCBI lineage: Eukaryota > Metazoa > Chordata > Actinopteri > Gymnotiformes > Hypopomidae > Brachyhypopomus > Brachyhypopomus gauderio. Next base: position 568,556 of record NC_135213.1, read on the forward strand.
GACTCCATCACCCCTGCTGGACAGCAACTGAGGCCACAAAGACCAAGCTGTAAGGTTGGATGGGCAGAGGCCCTGTGGCAGTAGTTAGAACATCCAACTAAGACCTCACCGCAATGCATAGAATCAGCAAAAAAGTGCATGTTTCTGTGTGTGGGCATGTTGGGGTGTGTGTGTGGGGGGTGTGTGTGTGTGTGACTCACGCTTCATTGCCATTCTCCTCAAAGAGCTCAGGATACAAGTCCTCTCTCTCTAGAATCTCCTGGTACTTCTCTGAGTATTCTGATGTCAACAGAGCAGAGAGCGTCCATAACACTTAAACATCGTTAACATGCACACACACGCGCTCACACACACACACACACTTGTGCACAGATACGCACCTGGATCTGCGGCTGTGAAAGGAGTTCCATCTGCAGTGTAGAATGTGGGCTCGTTCTGAGAGGAAGAGAAACATCAGGATTACTGGACACACCAGGACCACTACTCAACACACACACACACACACACACACACACACACACACACACACACACCAAATAACACCACTAACCAAACACATCCAACAGCATCACTGATCACACATACCAGGACCATCACACACACACAGGCTGGACAGGACAGGTAAAGGTTGAACACACACACACACAGTATATCAGTCGAAGATTTAACCAAAAAAAAAAAGAAATGTAAAAAAAAAAATCATTAAATAAAGTTTGTAGCACTCAAATATACCACATGTACTACAAATTTACCATTCAACAGTAGCTGTTCTAAATTAACAGCCATTAATTTAGCTGTTTTTGAACGTACCATGTAGTAGTTGGGATCGTTGTCGGGCGTAGCTTCACTGTACGCAGCTGCGGCGTTCACTCGCCCCCAATTACTGGACCTCACCTCCACCAGCTGTAGCAACATCTCCCTCACGTTCCTAACACACGCATACGCATGCACGCGGACACACACCGCACATACACGCATGCACAGTGGGGCAGTCATGGTTGTGGGTTTGATTCCCAGGCCCAAGGCCATGACTGAAGTGACCTTGAGCACTTAACCCCAACTCCTCCCCCTGCACTGGGCTAGGGTACCACAGCCCTCTAGTGATCACTAAAGTGCACATTGTAAGTCGCTCTGGATAAGGCATCTGCCTTAAATGTAAATTACAGTTAATCATTTCCACCAGCCAACAGAATCTGTGTATTGTATATTGTGCATATACGGAGGATTTTACATTGGCTTCCAATACAGTTTAGCCAATCAGATTTTAGAAGCATAACTATTTTTTGCTTTGTGTGAAAAATTAATGTGTGTAAAAGGTTCCACTATACCAGAATAATAACACCCTCCCGGGTTCATCTGAGGACGTATAGTCAGGGTTCTGTTCCAATAGAGCCTACACTGATGTGTGTTTATATTGACAGATCAGAGGTGCTCAATCTAAACGCTGTTTTGGTCATATTTAGAATCTGCTTGAGATATAAAATCTCCATCTTTGAACCACGAATGGTCTCTCATGGTGAGACATAGTTCAAGTTGTTTAGGTGTACAGAGTGAACAGAGGGCTTCACTGAGGCACTGTACACACCCAGATACACCCACACTCACTTACTCACCCTCACACACACCTACCCACTTGCTCACACAACCTCAAACACACATACACAGCCACCCACACACCTACACACCCACCCACACACAATCCACCCACCTGCTGCCTTTAGCATCCAGCAAGATGTCCTTCATCCTCTGGATCAGGTCATCCATGTGGTTCAGGCCTTTGTGCTTCCACGCATCCTCCAGAACAGAGCCTGTAAGCTACACACACACACACACACACACACACACACACACACACACAGCATTGAACTAAAGGGTGATCTTTGCTCGGACTGATGAAGTTCCTTCCTGACTGTGTGTGTGTGTGTGTGTGTGTGTGTACAGACGACCAGTGTTACCTTGAGCAGTTTGATGGCACAGATGAGGTTAGCGTCCGTAGGGTGAGAGCAAAGCGTATCAATCAGATCCTTCAGTGCACCGAGCAGGACGTCGGCCCGTGATGGTGGAGCCTTCCCCGTCCTCACCTGGGGGGTGTGAGAGAGTGGGGGTGGGAAACCCTCCAATAATCTATAACATTTTCCATAACTTTCATACCTAAGCAATTTAGATTCCTCTATAGAAGGAACTCTCATGTTCTTAAGAGTCTAAACAGACTGTGTGTGTGTGTGTGTACCTCCAGGTTGAGGTAGAGCTCTCCCAGAAACAGCACATAGGAGTGAAACCTCCTCTGAGTCTGCTCATCCCCGGCTAGAGCCTGCATCCTCCGCTCAAACTCCACATGACACCTACACACACACACACACACACACACCATAAAACAAAATGGCTAGTAAAGAAAATTTCATTAAAACTAATATATAATACACATACACACACACACACACACATTACGTTATGTTTGTTTTCAGTCAAACTTGAAGAGTTTGGTCAATGAAGGGCGCAAACAGACAAATCTAATGTTCCTTTCATTGTAGTTTATTGAGGTTTTAATTTTGTTTTGATTTAGCAGATGATCAGTAGCGGATAGATAGTGGATTAGGATGGATGGATGGATGGGTTAGTTTAACTTAGGTTGATAACCTTTAAACAAAAGAATAAAATTGTAGAACTGTAAATGAAAGTTCTAGACTAAACACATCACATCATAGTTCTCTAAAATGACCAAAGCAACTAAGCTTGTGTGAGTCCATGCCAACACACATCACGTTTCCGGTTGACCTATAAGCTGTATGCACAATGCCATTTAATTCAACAATCATTACATGCTCATTACATCCCTCTACAATATAAATCAAGACACTAGTTAATTTACATCCAGGCAAATCAAACATCAGCACTGACTTAATATTCCAATGTAAACTGACATGTCAGTTCCCCTAAAATGTAAACTGATAGCACACACACAACTGATGTCAAGTTGTGTGTTGACTGAGATCTTCTGTGTTTCTTTAAGTGTTTGCTGAAAGAGGCACGTGTTCCTTTGTTCACAAACATTTTCCCAATCAGATGTGCAGGGGTTATAGCTGCTTCAGGCAGTTCAGGGTGGTTGCTTATTCTCACCTTATTCTGCCCCCTACAGTTTCAGAGGCTTAGAGTTGAATCACTAGTGAATGTTTCCATGGGAAAATGTTTGCGTGAGTGATCTGTGTGCTTCAAGTTGACGTGTCAGTGCGAGTCTGATCAAGTGTGTGTCAGCGTCAGTGTGTGTGTGTGTGTGCATACACATCAGAGATGTTAAAAAGTTGCAAAATACAAGTCAAGACACAAGTCTTTTGGCTAGAGTCCAAGTCATCTCTCAAGTCAATACCAGGATAAGTTTGGAGACAGGAGATGGAAAATAACTATTTTATATATTACCTTGGTAGCTCCAGTTGTCGCTGCCCACAATTATCAGCCACTTATATGTACAACCCCTGGCAAACAGTATGGAATCACCAGTCTGGGATGAGCACTCATTCAGACATTTTACTTTGTAGAACAAACTGAGATCAAAAACATGATGCAATAAATAATAAGGTCATTCTAAAGTTCAACTTGTTGGCTTTCAGAAACACGAAAATAAATAAATAAATAAATAAATAACATTGTGGAAACAAAGTAAATGTTACTGTTATTGAGCAACCACAGGAAAAAAATATGGAATCACTCAATTCTGAGGAAAAAAATATGGAATCTTGAAAAACAGAAAAACAAAAGAACATTCAAAATACATCACTAGTATTGAGTTGCACCACCTTTGGCTTTTATAACAACTTGCAGTCCCTGAGGCACCTGGACTTGATGAGTGACAAACAGTATTCTTCAATTTGGTGCCAACTCTCTGACAGCAGTTGCGAGATCAGCTTTGCAGGTCGGAGCCTTTTTGTGGACCATTCCACCACAGCTTTTGATTTGGGTTGAGATCTGGACTATTTGCAGGCCATGACATCGACTGAATGTGTCTTTCTCCAAGGAATGCCTTCACTGTTTTTGCCCTATGGCACGATGCAGTCATCTTGGAAAATTTTTTCATCATCTCCAAACATCTGTTCAATTAAAGGAATGAGAAAAAATGTCCAAAATGTCAATGTAAACTTGTGCATTGATAGAAGAATTAACCACAGTCATCTCCCAGTGCCTTTGCCTGACATGCAGCCCCATATCATCAAGGACTGTGAAAATGTGGTTGTTTTCGTCAGGCAGTCCTCTTTATAAATCTCACTGTAATGACACCAAACAAAAGTTCCAGCATCATCACCTTGTCCAATGCAGATTCTTTACTCATCACTGAAGATAACTGTCATCCAGTCATCCACAGTCCATGATTGCCTCTCCTTAGCCCATTGCAGTCTTGTTCTTTTCTGTTTAGGTGTCAATGATGGTTTTTTTAGCATTCCTGTATTGAAATCCCACTTCCTTTAGGTGATTTCTCATGGTTCGATCACATACATTGGCTCCAACTCCCTCCCATTTATGCTTCATCTGTTTAATTGTACTTTTTCGGTTTTCAAGACAAATGGCCTCAAGTTCTTTGTCTTGACGCTTTGAAGTATTTCTTGGTTTACCAGTATGCTTGGCTTTAACAATCATTCCATGCTGTTTGTATTTGGTCCATAACTTGGATACAGCTGACTGTGAACCGCCCACATCTTTAGCAACCATGTGTGAAGAGTTATCTTCTTCAAGAAGTTTCAAAATCCTCTCTTTTGTTTCAAGAGACATTTCTCTTGTTGGAGTCATGGTTCTTGCCACTCCACTTCGTCTAGCAGCCCTCCAAGGTGTCATGACTGCAGGTCCTGGTGTTTTTAACTGCAGACTAACGAGCAGATCTAATCTGAGGCAGGTGTCCATTTAGGGAAAGGAAACTGACTGGGTGTGTCCTTATTTTCTACCTCCAATTTGAGTGATTCCATACTTTTTTCCTCAGAATTGAGTGATTCCATATTTTTTCCCTGTGCTTGCTCAATAAAAGTAACATTTACTTTGTTTCCACACTGTTTCTTTTCTTCTTTTAATGTTTCTGAAAGCCAACAAGTTGCACTTTGGAATGACCTTATTAATGCATCCTGTTTTTGATCCGAGTTTGTTCTACAGAATAAAATGTCTGAATGAGTGCTCATCTCAGACTGGTGAATCCAATCCACCAAGATCCAGTGTGCATGTGTCAGTGATCCAGTGCGCGCATGCACGAGTCAGAGATACACTGAGTGTGAGTCAGCAATACAGTGTGTGTGTCAGTGATCCAGTGTGTGTGTGTTTGTACGCATCCAGTGTGTGTCAGTGATCCAGTGTCAGTGCTCCAGTGTGTGTGTGTCAGTGATCCAGTCCTCAGGATGGTGTGGTGGTGGTGGTGTTACCGTTTCAGCAGCAGTTGTCTGAAGCTGGCTCGGCCTGGACTCTGCGTGAGGTGCTGGGACAGGTGGTTGCACAGCCGCGCCCCCGTGTAGGTGAAGTTGGGCATGGACGTGGACTACAGAGCACACCAGAGAGGATCAGCGCTGGGGGCAGGGACGCTCGGCAGAACACACACTGCTACGTTTACTCTTCAGCATGCACACCCATTTTTAATGATCTGATAGGTGTGTTGTGCTAAATTTGCTTTCACACTGCATTTCATATTATTACTGCTGTTGATGTGTTTGTGGACAAACACACATTCAAAAAGTCAGTTTTTTATACAAGGAACAAACTCGGGGGTGACATTTTTGGCTGTGTTTGATCATGCTGTCATTTTGAAACACTCAAGTGTAATAAAGTGTAGCATTTCTGTTAGCCATAGTTGACTTGACTCTAAAGCGTTAAATAGTGCAAATTTGATAATTGTTCGTTATTAGTACCTCCTAATGAGAATGTGTATGTAGTTGCGTGTGTACCTGTGTGCGTGTGTGTGTACCTGTGTGAAAACAAGCTCTACAAGCTGCTGTAGTATTTCCATTGTGGTCACCCAGTTGTTCAGCGTGGCCGTGATCTCATCAATATCCGACTCAAAGGACCCCGGCGATGAATTTAGGTGGCTGAGAACCTCCTGAACCCAGTCGGCCATTGAGGGTTCTGTGTAGTAGCCTTCAGAGCCATCCTCATATACGTCGTCCTACCAGAGGGGTCACACACATCAATCAGCACCCACAATACACGTTTTACATGTTTTAACATGTTTTTAACATGTAAAAACAAACACTTTACAGGACAGAAAAAGGACTCATCACAACTGATCCATCATCATCATTGCCTGACCGATCCCATAGAAAAACTTAAGGCATTCTAAAGTTCAAAGTTTTACTAGCAGTAAGATGAGCTGTTTCTCACGTGTGGTGGAGGGAGTGAGGCCGGGACGAACTCGGGGGCGCTGGCGGACAGCTGCGAGTTCCGCACCAGAGACTCTGCAGTCTGGCTCCTCACGACGGGCTCGCCGCGGTCACCGTGCGCTGGGTGTGAGAGCTGAGACGATACTCTACTGTCCGTACCACCTAGCAATAAAACAAAACCCGGTTAAGTCCTTCTGCTAAGGACCCGATGACCTCGATTTTAACGTAGTAAAACCTACGGGAGCAGGAAATAACCCTTTAAAATAAATGTGAGAACGAGACGTGAATGTCTCCCCTCGGGTACGTGAAGGGCGAGTTTAGATGAGCTGACCAGCTCACGTAGTGTCTCTAGAGCTAACACGGCTAGATAATGATCTACACTAGCTATGTTAAAAGCACAGATGTGAAAACACAGTTAACTAGTTCGCTTAAACAGAAACCTAGCCGGCTGGCTAGCAGCCTTTTTGACAGCCAACAATGTCAGATCAACAAGGTTAACACAGACATACGCCTGAAACCGTTATAATAATATAACAACTGTCTAACTGTCGTGAATATTATGATAGCTAGTTGGCAATAAAGTTAGCTAGCTAGCTAGGTTAGCTAGCTATATACGCTAACTAGTTATAAATATACAGCAAGCGCAGATTAATGTTAAGTTTCAGTTTCCTGCCTAGGTGACCGTTGAAGCTGGTTGAGCTCTCATCTTGGCCAGGCGCTAATAACTCTCTATAACTCTATATAATCTATGTAACTCTATATAATCTATGTAACTCTATATAACCTATGTAACTAAATATAATCTATGTAACTCTCTACAATTCTATATAATCTATGTAACTCTCTATAACTATATAACCTATGTAACTAAATATAATCTATGTAACTCTCTATAACTATATAACCTATGTAACTAAATATAATCTATGTAACCCTCTACAACTATATATAATCTATGTAACTCTCTATAACTATAATCTATGTAACTCTCTATAATCTATGTAACTATAACTATATAATTATGTAACTATAACTATAATCTTTGTAAATCTATAATCGTAACTCTTTAACTCTATATAATCTATGTAACTATAACTATATAATCTATGTAACTCTCTACGATGGTGGTTAAGTCAAGTGTCTTAACCACATAGTTGAGCTAACTAGCTCAGCTCGTTGTCCAGTACGGTCACCTGTCCCTCCGCTACCGGTGTCCTCGGGCGGGGGAGGACATGTCCGCGGCTGTCTGAGCGGTTCGTGCTGAACGAACACCGAAGCTCTGGAGTCTCCGTGCCCCCGCTCGGGCTGGAAGGGGCCGATCACTTCCACCAGGCCGGCGGGGCTCGGCGCTCCGAGGTTCCTGCCCGCCCCGGGCGCCCTGTTGAAACTATCCGTCATTACTTAATAAAGCGAGACGGTTTCTGACGAGATGTGATGTATTCGAGAAAAATCGTGCAACGTGTCTTGCCAGAACGTCAAATACGAAATATTAGGTGCCCGACTGCACACTGCCTGTCTTTCATGTTTAGCTAACAGGCTAACGCTGGTTAGCTGCTAGTGCTTGAGGAGTGTGACGTTAGCCCTGCAGCTAGTCACGCGTCTTCTTCCTCTGCTATTGTTTGTCTTAGGAAGACCGACACCAATACCGCCACCTACCGTATTACCGCAACTTAATGCAATTCTAATTCCCTAGAATTTGGAAGTTTATTCATTTTTTGCGTTTCCTCAACGTTTGGGCAACACCTCATATCTTCTTTCTACCGAATAAGACCACCAGGGAGAGCATGTTTAAAAGTTGTACCCAATGACTTTTATTTTGAAAAGACGTCTTGGCACTGAAGCGTTTATCGGCAAGCATGAGCTCGTCGTTAATTCATAGATGTGGTCTTTTCACATCTTGCGTAATAGGTATTTATCGCATACACTATCTGCTTTTAAATAACGAGCCCATTCTTTCGTGAATATCTGGCGAATATAGAACGCTGAGCCAAATTTACCACGGTGTTTTGAAAGGCGAGACTTTTTTGCAGCGCTTACAAACCCCGTATTCATTCAGTGTCTGGGCTGGAAGCAAATCGAGCAGAAGAATGAATAATATGTTAAAATGAGAACAGTCATAGAAACCTGGTATAATTGTTTTTGCTTATGAGATTTTTGTTCCCGGGAACCCTGCTTGTCTCTAGGTGGTAAGTTTAAATTTGCTTACACGTTAGTCGGAAACTGACCGAAAAGGACTCATGGGACCGTGGCCAGCTAATGCCTAAAACACTAATATATAATAGACGAGTATTGTCAGTTATACTTTCACGAGTGACCGTAGCGCGCGACTCCGCACACCTCGCACGAACTGGCGCGAGCGGCGGAGTCATTTATATTTGGCGCGTCAAATTCTTTGCAGTGTTCTCCGAAACGACATGTGGTAGAAAGAAACACCCTTCAAAAACAGGGGAAGGAACATTTACCTGACCAATTTTAATATTGCATTGTGTTGCAGGTTTGAAAAATGCTGCAATTTAGGCTAAAGTGCTTGAAAATGCTTGAAGTTGTAACTGTTTTTCGTTTCACAACAAATGGCTATCTGACTGAGTAGTTCTTGTATTACGGTAACAAATACGAGCCTCTTGTAATTCCAGGGCGAAAGACGTTAAGATTTGACGTTTTGAAAATGTACAACCATTAAGTAATATGATTAAAAAACGAATTATTTCGAATCATTTCGAGTATATGTATATATATTAAACTTAATTAAGTTTATTAAACTTAATTAAGTTTAATATTTAATAATTTAATATTTATTAAACTTAATAAAGTTTAATATGCTGGGAAATACTGAAATGGACCTTGAAGTGCTTGAATTTCACCTTGTAAAGGTGTATGAACCCTGCAAACATGACTTTGTTCATTGCAGAAGCAAATGAAGCGACAGCGCGCGAGATTACTTCATTTTCGGTGCGCGGTTGCGCCGGTTGCGACGCGTCAAGTATAAACCTAGCTTGATGTTAAAGTGGTCGCGGCTGTGTTTACAATACAGCCATTGATCCCGCCAATCATTATTTGAATGAATGAATGAATGTTCAATTTATATACCCAAGACGCTTTACAATTTGAACAAAGGTACAAGTCTCAGACAACCAATCACACACACACCAGCGAGAAGCAGCAGCCAATTGCGCACAGCGTACTCTCTACCGGGATCCACAGCCCCCTGGGGGACTGAATGGGGTGCAGGAAGGGGAGAGAGGACAAACCCTAGTGGCAGAGCACCATCCACCACTGGGCATACAAGCACACACACATTCATGCACAGACACTCAGACGACTGCTTATTATTGAACAGAGAGAGACACAGACACACACTCAGGCAGAATTTGTCAGGGACCGCCAATTTTACCTATCCTCCATGTTTTTGGACTGTGGGAGGAAACCGGAGATCCCACGCAAACACGGGGAGAACATGGAAACTCCACTCAGACAGGGACTTGAACTCTCAGTGCTGAGAGGCAAATGTGCTAACCACCAAGCCACCGTGTTGCCCAAAGGGTTCAAATGCGAGTACTTTGTGTACTTTACGTTAATGTACTTTTGTCTTTTGTTCCCACCACATGTTGTGCATGCCAACTCTTACCAATGTAATAGGAACAAAAATGTCATTTTGGAGGTTATGTGACGTGGTTTTTTGGTGTTGCTATTTTTAAATAATAATTATTTAATAATAATATTCCTGTCATGTGGGTATGTATGGAAGTGAATCGGTCTTAGAATTAAAATTAAAATGTAATACGCAAAATGGCAATGTAATCCTAAATTTGCATTTACATGTTGCACTCATACAAGCAACTTTGATCTCAGAATTCAAATTCAATTGCAATAATTCCTTTTCTATTTGCAATCTGGTAGATGTCTATTAATATTTAATTTACACATACATTTGGATGCTTTATTTGTGCATTTATTTAAATGAAAATGTATTTTCCAATTTGAATGATCAAATTCCATGTGATCAAACAAAGGTTGTATCAAACTTAGAATTAAAATGTTATTAACTTAATATGCATTTGCATTCTGTGATAATGCATTTGAAATGTAATTTTCAACTTCACCACCATGCTAAAAAGATGTAAAAATTCAAATGTTAAAGGGGAAATACAATAATATTACGATACCAACAGCGCTCAATCTGTGTCAAAATGCATCATTTTGAAAATGCATTACAAGCAGAATTCATTTTCATGGTCTTCCACTACAGTCAGCCAATCAGATTCCACAGCCCTCCACTTTAATCATCCAAACGGGTTCCACATCTTTTCCCCTCAGGTAGCCACTCAGGACGGGACTATAGCACGCTAAGCAGTACAGGCAAGTTTTATTATTGCCAAATTGAGCGCTATGGCAGAGCAACTAAATGTGCCTTGAAGTATGGCGACCCTGCATGAAGCTGGCACCTCATGTGATCAGAAATAGACAATTTCTGCTCGTTTATGCTGGTTTGTTTGAAGAAACATTTGTGTTGTCGTATTTCCTACATTGTGGTAATATGATGTTTAATATTTCAAGCAGCAAAAATGTGACCAGCAGAAGCTGCATATTACCACAATACACAACAGTTCCAATACACAATAGCTGTTACAACCTTTGTACAGTACTGACTGTGTTCTCCTGTCTCCTCTGTACAGTACTGACTGGGTTATCTTGTCTCGTCAGTCATGCTGTCCTGCTGCAGGTGTCACTGTGTCTTGCTGTTACTGCTGCTGATGGTCATAACCGGTAAGTGGACTGAACTGGTTCTCTGAGATCATCAGGTTTGAACCATTTTTGAACCATTTAACTTTCTTTGTAGTAATATGAAAATAAATGATGAAATGAAATTGTTACATAATCACAATGGAAAATATATACATTGTAATTCATTTTTATTATTTTTTAAATCTTTTAAAGTTTGTCTTCCAGGCTCTTTCCCTTCAGTGAAGGTGAATCTTTATGGTGCTGCTACTCTCCCCTGTAATCATACGTGTTCTGGTCTGGTCACGTGGACTGTGTCCCATAAACAACGTGACATTCTAGCTCAGTGTGACCAGATATCCTGTCAGTCACAGGAGGGATTTCACATGTCCCATGATCAGTACCTGAAGGGAGATCTCTCCCTCACCATCACTGATGTTGATTACACTAAGAGGGCCTGGTACACCTGTACCTGTAATGATAAATACATCTGTGATGTGACTCTGCAGATAGAGGGTCAGTGTCCTCAGTTTATTACCCAGTTAATACAGTAGCATTATTACAGTAGTTACATGGTCAAAGATACTGTATATTATAATGAAGATACTAATTTGTTTCCTCAGCAGCCTTGAAATCTTCAGTTAAAATGAAGCCTGGTGATCCTCTGGTCCTGCATTTGCCCATATCAGAGCCAGTGGAGGTGATTTATAACAGCACAGATGCAGCGGCTCCCTCTAGTGGACAGATCTGCACAGTGCATGAACGCTCACTGCAGTGCAAAGATGAATACAGTCAGAGAGCATCACTCATCTCTGTTGTTGAGCTGAGAGGAACAGCACCATCTGATAGTGGAGTTTACACCATCCAGGACATCAATAATGAAGAAGTCATTCATACATACACAGTTATTGTGGAAGGTGGGTGTTGATTGTCATTCTAAGTTTGTGTGGGGATTAATCTCAAGTTTAAAGAGGTATCTCTGTTTGTTTCTGTGTGTTGTAGAAATCCAGCCACATCCAGTCAGAGGGCAGGGGGTCTCTGTACCAGTGTGGGTGTGGACTCTGATTCTACTGGTGATGGTGCTTTTGTTTGTGGGATCAGTGGTGATCAACGTGAGGCAGTGGAGAACCAATCAGCACCTCCAGAATAGATTTGGAGTGGACGGAACCAGTCAGCTATAACCACATCAGTATTCACATGAATGTTATCATGAAATGTGACCATCACTGTGTGTGTTGGGCATCCCATGGAGAAATTTATGAGACTGTGGACGTGTGTGTGTGTCTCTGTGGTGAGAGAACCTTGAAGAACTTTGGGAGACGGCATCAGAGGAGCAGCAGGTCTGCATGAAGGAACCTGCAGTGACTTGTTCTGAGAAGATTATTGTTGGCAGTGAGTACTGGATTACCAGTGAGGTTGTAGTCATGTTGGTAATAAGTGCTGGATGATCATGTTAGCACTGTGCTGGATTATCAGTGACACTACCATCATGTAGGAAGTGAGTACAGGATAATTACTGAGATGGTCATATTGTCAGTGTGACTGACGTTCTCTACAGTTTCAGTTAGAGCTTTGTTAGCCGCTTAATCAGTAGCTGTTGGCTTGTGTGTGTGAGAGAGAACTGAGTATTTATTTAGCAGTAAGTGGTGTATGTGTTTGATGCAGAGGTGCCAATTCCAGGTTCAGAAAGTAAAACTCCTCACCAGGATTTTGCTCAAGCTTTCTAGATCTTCTAATTAGTGCAATCCAGGTAAAATTAGTGGAATCAACACAATCCAAGAAGCCTGAGCAAAATACTGTTGAGGACTTTTACTTTCTGAACCTGGAATTGACACCTCTGGTTTGGTGTTTGTATAGCTGCAGGTGTTTGTTTTTTATTCAGAGTCTGCATCTGGACTGAACTGCACAGTATTGGTGAAAATGTTTCTGTCACTCTAGGACTATATTACACAGACAAGAACACTGGCTCAACACTCTGGCTTGTGCATGGGTTGTGTTTACACCTGTACTAGAACCCGTGGGCTATGTGAGGGTGATGTTTACATCTGTGAGACTGTCCTTTTCACTGAAACTGGACTACAACATATTTCAGAGAATTTTTTAAATGTCTGAGTAGGTTATAATTCCATTTTGACGCTAAATCGGTATCACACTTAGCAGTAAAAGCTTCCAATGATGTGCCTTTTTGAATATTTCTTCATATAAATTTGAATGTTCATATTTCACCAACTATCATTTCACTTGTAAATGAATACTGAAAGTTATTTAGCCTATGAAATGTCACATTTTGGAAATGTAACACTTGTTAGGTTTTAAGATCTTAACATCGAACCCACAAGAACAGCCAGTGCTGATCATTTAATTCAGCCCTTTATCTGACCTTTAACTATCTGGACCAGAGATTTGCTTTGGGCTCCTTTTGTGACTGAGGAAGACAGTAGAGGAACCTCAGTAGCAGAGTGCTATACTCAGAAGAAGAGTACTATACTCAGTAGAAGAGTGTCAAGCTCAGTAGAAGAGTGCTATACTTAGTAGAAGAGTGTCGTGCTCAGTAGAAGAGTGCTATACTCTGTAGAAGAGTGTTGTGCTCCTCTGTGTGTGTTGAGTCTTTTAGGAGTCTATGGACCAGAGTAGAAACAGTGGTCTGGATGAACAGCAACCTCCAGCATCTGGTAGTAGACAGTGACTTGTTCTGAGGAGATTATAGTCATATTGGAGAGTGAGTACTGGATTACTACTGAGATTATTGTCGTATTGGAGAGTGAGTACTGGATTACCAGTGAGATTATCAGTGATGATGGAGAGGTTCAGCTGCAGCTGTATGGACATCCAGGGAGGTATTGTAGAGACACTGGAGTCTGGAGCACCATCACCTACAGTGTACAACCCAGGTTGTCCTTAAACCAGACAAACGAACCAGGTTAAATGTACTGCATCTGATACTGTATGTGTAAATTGAAATGATCTTGTACAGGCATTTCCTTGCAATGATGTTCATAAAAGATTAAGGCCACAGTCTTCAAATGAACACTAATGATTCTTTAGTTCATTAATTTTATTGTCTAATAGCTGCTATAGTGAGAAACAGGATTAAACAATCCAGACACATTAATTTTTTCTAAATCTATATCTAACTACCTGAAATGGCAGCTCCCTACTGTTATGACCTCCGTCGTATTGTGTCATAATGATGTCAGTTATGCCTGTGTCTGTTATGAGTCTGCCCCTTTAAGACTGTTTACAGGGGGCCGTCCGTTCTTCGCCTTCCACACCTGATGCGGCTTAACGTAACGACGGAGAGAGGAGGAAGAACAGTATATCAAGTATAGAGGTGGAAGTGGACATGGATGAGAGAGGCTACGCCTCGGTTTTGTGCACATTCGGATTCCCGATTTGATAATTTGGTTGTTGATTCTTACTTTGTACGATTGAGTCTACATTTTTCTAATATATATTTGTTGCACCAGTAGTAGGGGTGGCTGGCTGTTTTGTTTCTTGTTTGAGGGTTTGTTTCTGTGTTTTGCTAATCAGGGAGTTAGGAAAGACATTGTTTTCTTTGTTTCACGTTTTGTTTGGAAAAGGGTTAATTAGCATTTCCTGCGTTAGTTCGTGTGGGATTCTTTTGTTGTTCGTTTTTGTTTTCAGTGAGGGTCACCCTGAAGTATACCTGGTGTTATTACTCCTGTCATCCTATATTCAATTTGGGCTGTCTCAGTGGGTGTTGATTTTGGCATTCGGCTGCCACAGTTCATCATATACCGGTCCATCACTTTCACTATATCTGTTACCAGTCCCCACATAGGTACGTAACACTACCTAGCAACTTCAGTTCTGTTTTGACAATGGAGTGTGTTAGTGTAAAATAAGTATTTTCATTCCTACACCTGTTGTGATGTTTTTTATGTGGCTGATTGGTTAGCGGTAGATTGAGTCTTAAATAATGAAAAGACACTTACAGATTCTCTTAGTAGTGTCTGGGGCTGCATTGTAGTTCAATTTTACATTGCTGATTCATTCAGTATGTACTTTTTTTTCTGAAGTTACTTCCTGTCTATAGCTGTAAATTGATGTTTGTGTGAATGCTTTTGTGTAATTAATTTCACATAGGTGTGATGCTTTTTGAATCTGTGATGCTTTTGTAATCGTACAGCTAATCCAAGCAAAATGGCCTTATTACTGTACTTTAGAATTTTTGTACTTTGTCTTTTGTATATGTTACAAAAATACACTGCTCAAAAAAATAAAGGGAACACTCAAATAACATCCTAGATCTGAATGAATGAAATATTCTCATTGAATACTTTGTTCTGTACTTTGTGCTGACAACAAAATCACACAAATATCATCAATGGAAATCAAATTTATTAACCAATGGAGGCCTGGATTTGGAGCCACACACAAAATTAAAGTGGAAAAACACCCTACAGGCTGATCCAACTTTGATGTAATTTCCTTAAAACAAGTCAAAATGAGGCTCAGTATTGTGTGTGGCCTCCACGTGCCTGTATGACCTCCCAACAACGCCTGGGCATGCTCCTGATGAGGTGGCGGATGGTCTCCTGAGGGATCTCCTCCCAGACCTGGACTAAAGCATCCGCCAACTCCTGGACAGTCTGTGGTGCAACGCGACGTTGGTGGATGGAGCGAGACATGATGTCCCAGATGTGCTCAATCGGATTCAGGTCTGGGGAACGGGCGGGCCAGTCCATAGCTTCAATGCCTTCATCTTGCAGGAACTGCTGACACACTCCAGCCACATGAGGTCTAGCATTGTCCTGCATTAGGAGGAACCCAGGGCCAACCGCACCAGCTTATGGTCTCACAAGGGGTCTGAGGATCTCATCTCGGTACCTAATGGCAGTCAGGCTACCTCTGGTGAGCACATGGAGGGCTGTGCGGCCCTCCAAAGAAATGCCATCCCACACCATTACTGACCCACTGCCAAACCGGTCATGCTGAAGGATGTTGCAGGCAGCAGATCGCTCTCCACGGGAAATTTGCCAATCCTGGTGTTCTCTGGCAAATGCCAAGCGTCCTGCACGGTGTTGGGCTGTTAGTACAACCCCCATATGTGGACGTCGGGCCCTCATACCATCCTCATGGAGTCGGTTTCTAACCGTTTGTGCAGACACATGCACATTTGTGGCCTGCTGGACGTCATTTTGCAGGGCTCCTCCTGTTCCTTCTTGCACAAAGGCGGAGGTAGCGGTCCTGCTGCTGGGTTGTAGCCCTCCTACGGCCTCCTCCACGTCTCCTGGTGTACTGGCCTGTCTCCTGGTAGCACCTCCAGCCTCTGGACACTATGTTGACAGACACAGCAAGCCTTCTTGCCACAGCTCGCATTGATGTGCCATCCTGGATTAGCTGCACTACCTGAGCCACTTGTGTGGGTCCTAGAGGCCGTCTCATGCTACCACAAGTGTGAAAGGACCACCAACATTCAAAAGTGATCAAAACATCAGCCAGAAAGCATAGGTACTGAGAAGTGGTCTGTGGTCCCCACCTGCAGAACCACTCCTTTATGGGGGGGGGGGGGGGGGGGGGGTCTTGCTAATTGCCTCTCATTTCTACCTGTTGTCTATTCCATTTGCACAACAGCAGGTGAAATTGATTCACAATCAGTGTTGCTTCCTAACTGAACAGGTTGGTTTCACAGAAGTGTGGTTGACTTGGAGTAACATAAAACAGGAAGATGATAAATCCTGCACCTAACATCCGGAGTCATGCAACAGGCTTGGCTAGGATGTATTAAACAACCATGATCTAATAATACCTACACAATACTACTGGACAAGATAGATTTCACACACCCTATGCACACACTAGTTGCTTGAACAGAACACAGCAGCAGTTACAATCTGATACTGGCTCGACAAGGATCCAGAAGCACAGCGCACTATGTTCATGGTCCATTGCCTCAACTGCCAAGTACTCAGACCACAAAACAAACCTGGACTGACCTTCAAAACAAAGTGACATGGACACACACAATACCTTGCAAGCTTTTCCTTGGGGTCATCAGGAAGGCACCTCCCTTCGTTGGTGTTTCGATGAATTGAGCCCCCAACACCTCCAGAAGGCTCATCAGTGGAGTCTGGCGTCCCAGACCCACCCCCCTCCAAGCTCACAATGTAGCCCATCGCAAAATTACCAACAACCCTGCTACCCGACGGCTATCGGAAAAGCCAAGTGACAATCCTACCCATATCTCAACATCACACCCACCAAACAATTTATCTCTTCAAGTACTATCCTTACCCCACCTACCCTCAGCCCTTCTTAGCCACACCCACTGACTAGATCTCTCAGCTACCTCTGACAACTCCTTTACCACTGCTCTCATCACACAGCCTCTAAATCCAAACTCAGCCAGTAGTCTTGTGGCAGACTTTGCCACGAAACCCCTAGCCCCTACCTCTACAGGTCTAATATATGCTTGCCAGCCCCGCTCTCTTACCTCAGCCACCAAATCTGCATACTTCAACCTTTTCCTTTCATATGCTACATTAACTTCGTCCTCAAATGGAACAGTTAGCTCTATGAAATACACTATCCTCTTACTTTCAGAGTACAACACAACATCTGGCCTCAAGTTTGTGACAACAATACACTCTGGAACCTGCAATTTACAGCCTACATCAACCAACAGTTTCCAATCTCTTGCATCAGCCCACTTATCGCCAACTTTTGAAACCTGTGCTGGCTCCTTGCTATGCTGCCCCTCACACACAAACCTAATTACTCTATTGGAACTAGCAACTGGCATGCCACTAACTTCCAACCGCTTCTTATCAAGTGCACCTGCCAGTGATTTAAGTACCTGATTATGCCTCCATGTATAACGTCCCTGTGACAAACTCACCTTGCATGCCGACAGGATGTGCTTCAATGTACCACTTCCTGCACATAGCTTACAAGTTGGATCCTCACCTAACCACTGCCCAAGGTTTTGTGGAGTTGGAAGCACATCATCAGTAGCTCCCACAAGAAACTTTTTACGACTCGCATCCAATGCCCACAACTCTCGCCAGGTGATTCTCCTCTTCTCTACACTTTCCCATTTCATCCACTGACCCTGCTTACTCTGTCCTGCAGCTTTTGCCCGTCTTACTTCCTCCTCCTGCTCTCGAATAAAACCAGTCACAATTCGTCTTCTCTCAGGTGATGTGGCCTTGCTGAATGCCCTCCATGTATCACCTGACCCTAGTCCTGCCCTACCATTTTGCACCTGCCCTACAACATCTCTATGCTCCAATGCCCTCTTTGCTGCCTGAGTTGCCTCTTGGGAACTCCACTTTCTTCCTGTACGTGTCACTGGTGCCGCTGCTTTGATCAGTGCATCTTTCGACCCCATCAACAACATTTCTCTGCCTACCTTGGCACATTTAAACTCCTCAACTAAGCTTGTTAGTGGCAGTTCTAGTACTCCTCTCCCAAACCATGCCACACTACTAAGACAATGTGGAACCCCAAGCCATTTTCTTACAGCCTTATTAACAATCCTTTCTAGCCTCTCAACTTCAGTCATTGGAATATCATACACTGTTAGTGGCCACCTTAGACAAGGCAACACTCCAAACTGCAAACACCACAACTTTAATTTACCTGGCAAAAAGGACTTATCGATACTATTAATAGCCTCACCCAATTCCTTCCTTAACTCTACAACCTGCTCTTTGTCGTTCAGTGCTGCGGTGTACCACCTACCTAGACTCTTAACTGATTTCTCCAGAATAGACGTATTACTTCTCCCTCCATCACATACTTTTCTTGTGTCAACTTCCCTTTCACAATTGAAACACTCCTAGACTTACTGGGTTTAACCTTCATCCTAGCCAGCCTAAGATTATCACCTAGCTTCTCCAACAGCCGCCGAGCACATGGAACAGTTGTCGTCAATGTAGTCATGTCATCCATGTATGCCCTAATCGGTGGGAGCCGGGTGCCATCATGCAGCCTCTCCCCACCTACAACCCACTTAGAAGCCCTAATAATCACCTCCATTGCCATTGTAAAAGCCAATGGTGAGATTGTGCACCCTGCCATTATACCTACTTCCAGACGTTGCCAAGATGTAACAAACTCCTCTGTGCTGAAACAAAACTGAATGTCTCCAAAATAAGCTTTAACTAACCTCGTAATCTCATCTGGAATCTGAAAAAATTCAAATGCTTTCCACAACAGAGCATGTGGCACCGAACCAAAAGCATTAGCCAGATCCAAGAATACCACATGTAGGTCTCTTCTCTCTGCTCTCGCTGTTTGAATCCGGTGCCAAATCATGCTACTATGCTCTATACACCCTGAAAAACCTGTAATCCCTGCTTTTTGCACCGATGTATCAATTAACTTATTCTTTTTCAGAAACGCTGCCAACCTACGTGCAACTACACTAAAGAATATTTTACCCTCCACATTAAGCAAGCTTATGGGACGAAACTGCTCTATGGCTACAGAATCCTTCTCTTTCGGAATAAGAACACCACCTGCCCTTCGCCAATCCTTTGGGATAATCCCCTTCTTCCACACTATAATCATCAACCTCCATAACAACTTCAAAACATCTGGCGCACTTTTATATAATCTATATGGAACTCAATTAGGCCCTGGTGCCGAACCAGCTTTTGCACACCGCACTACATCCTGTACCTCGCTCCACTTAAGGGGATTAACATCCATCTTCCACTGTAGGTCACCTACTGGCGGAATATCTGCTGGCAATTCCAACTCACTAGTCCTTTCCTCCCTTGAGTACACCTTCTGAAAATGCCCCTCAAGCTCCTTCTTTCCTACGTTTAGGCTCCCTGACTTCTCCTGACTAAACAACATTTTAATAAATCTAAACGGATCCTTAAAGAATGCCTCTCTAGCGCGCTCTTTCTTCTTCCTTCTTTTCCTCATAGCTTCTGCTCTCCGCAATTTCCCTAACTTACTTTTCAACTCGTCTTGCAGTAACTCAATCCCCTCTCTTTCCTGCTCATCACCCCGCTTCCACTGCTTCCTCAATAACCTTGACTCCTTGACAAGTTTTCCTATTTCTACCTGCCTCCTTGATTTACAAACCGCCTTACTCATTCCTTTCTTCTGCACAACACCAAATCTTGCAACACCATAATCATAGATAACTTTACCTAGCCTGTTCAACTTACAGTACTTTCCGCTGTTCCCTTTAACCCTTCCAACATCCCTTTCAAATCATCATTAACACTCCTCCACAACATTTTATCACCTGCCCCAGGCCATTTAACCTTCGATCTGTGCCCTAACCCTTTCTCTCTTCCCTTTTGCTTTCCACTAACACCTGGCCCATCACCGCTATCCTCCTCTCCACCTCCTGTGCTTGAGTTGGCCTCTATAGTAACAAGGGTGTTGATATCCTGCGGACTGTGGTAACTAACCTGCCGCTGGACTTCAGCCGACTGACTCGAACAATTCTGTGCAAGGTATTGTTCAATGCGGGGCCCCTGCACTCCTTCACTCAAACATTTCATCTTCCCTTGGTGAATCCTCAGCCCTCTCACTGACGTGACCTTGCGCCACCCACACACGCAAGTCTGCAGCGCCTTTTCCCCTACCACCCTGCCTGCCTGTATGCTCAACCCACTTCTCGTAGTCATGTCCGTTCCAAAGTCCGTAACCGTGTTATCCACCTGTGAGTCATCTTCCACCCCTGCTCTCGCTGACTCTTGGGGTATTGCTTTTTTACTCCTCAATGTAGCTTACTTGGTTGCACACACATGGGTACCATGGTGGCTGCTGCCATGAGTTGCTAGCCCATGGCAGCACCGTTAGGGTCTGTTCCCTCTTGTCAGCTGTCTTTCCAAGCTGTCACAGAGTCTTTCCCCTGTTGTCAGCTGCCCTTTTCACAGCAGTCACTAGTTTAACTAGACACCAAGTAACATAAATTGTGTTGTTTAAGTGTTCTCTTTATTTTTTTGAACTGTGTATTTGTTTCACACCAACATGACCGATTACAATCTGAATTTGATTTGATATTGATTTGATATTTTCAAAATGGTTTCTTGTAATTTATAAATTATATAATGTAACACACCACCCAGGCAACCCCTACACTCACCACTAAGGGAGTTCAACCCTGTGCATATGCAAAGTGCATATTCGTGTGCCTAATTATGTGTGTGTGGTCTACCCTCAGTTATCCCTCTGTTCTTCCAGTATATGTGGAAGAAAATAAAGGGCCTCTGGTGTTTGGATCTCTGTTTATTCAAGTCATTACATATAATCTGTTGTGTGTGTGTGTGTGCGTGCATGTGTTTACAAGCTTTATTTAAATGAAAGAAACATCTGAGCCTGCTTCAGTGCCAACAGAGCCTTAAAGAGAGAGAGAGTCGCGTCAACTCCGTTCACTCCAATGGAGCAGTTTTTTTTACAGCAATGGCGGATCGTGGAGCCTGTCAATAGTTCCCGGAAGTTAGCAGCAAATACGAGCAGCGCAGTCAAACTGGAGCAGTGGACCATCTGGGATACACTTTTACAGGTTAGTACGCTTAAAAAATCAGATTGTGTATTATAAGGACATCAGAATCAAATTAACATGTGCATTAAAATGTAAATTAAAGCATTTTAGTGAATTATCCACCTCTTAATAAGCAGATTTAGGGAACTAAATCTATTCTAAGACGACGGTTAGCGAGATTTCACATTAACGACCGACAGCCTATTAATTGTAAATTCCTCTCTTAATGCCATTTCACCTAAACGCGATGTTTTTGCGGGGTAGCATTGGTTAAATATAACATTTGAGTGTGATTGTAGAGTGTGTTGGGTCGAGAAGGTGAAATGAGGATATCCATTTTGGAGTACCAGCTAACATTTTATTTCCTTTTATTTTATTTATTTATCCTTTTATTTATTTTATTTTCCTTTTTATTTCGTTTTATTTATTTTTATTTTATTTTATTAACGTATTTACTCAGTTTTTGAAACTGCTGGATATAAAAGACATATACTATTTAGTGTGATTTTAAATATTCTATCACTTAAAGAAATAATATAATTATTAGGAGTTCATACTTATTATACTTATTATACCTGTGTCAACATTATAGCTGTGATCAGCAGCTATGGGCCCTGTCTTTACAGGTCCAGTGGTGCATCGTAGTGCAGGGGGCTTCCTCTTTCTGAGTGCGGGGCGATGCACAAAAATGGTGGGAACAGCATCTGCTCTCAGCCTAGTCTTGCCCTGTTTGGTTCTGATGAACTGGTCTGCCTCAAAATGTGCCTGCAGAGTGATGTGAGTTTACTCCTCACACATGACAACTCAGTTTTGTTTACCCATATACATATCCCATAGTGGGTGAATACACAGTATTAGAGAACACTTACTGGATATGTATACACTCATCAGAGCCGGCCCTGACCAATGTGGTGCCCTAGGCGAGATTTTGGTTGGCGCCCCCTGCATCATCAATCATCAGGTTTTTACACTCACACAGACACCGCAAAGCTTTATGTTTTTGAAAAAAAAAAATTATTTTTTATTTTAGAACAAAAACAACAGTAAAACAGTAAAATCTAAATTAAAGAAACAAATAAAAACCAAATGAATTATAAATATTACAGTATAACCATAAATATATTGCTCAAAAAATATTTTAAAACTATTTTAGATAAAGTAGTGCAGAGAACAACTTTTAAATATTAATAATAAATAAATATTGGTGTACTGAGGTGGAGGGATATGATGGTGTAAATATGAATAATAAATAAATATTGGTGTACTGAGGTGGAGGGATATGATGGTGTAATGCTGCTTCACTGGAAGGTGATAAGGTTGAGAATGCGTCTTCTGGTGGACCAGGATGTGTAGAAACAGGATTTAAATATTTCAAAATTGCATCTGAAAGGAACAGAGGAGTATAGGTGTGTTTTAATATATATTTATTTTAAAAACTTGCTGAGCTAAGCACCTACTAGGATTGGGCAGTATGATGACAGTATTGTAAAATTGTGGCAGTATATTAACCACGTGACGTGACGCAACGTGCCAAATATGTACTTTGAAAAATTTGGCGCATTCATTAAAAAGATCTGTGGGTGGGGTCAGAAGTTGGAGCTCACTGAACTTTGAACTAGTTTCAAAGAAAAATACCATTGCTACAGATTGGCTGCATTTTTTAAAAGGGAGAGCCAGCAAACCAATATGAGTCAGTGTGTAAGATCTGCTTATAAAAATTCTCCGCCAAAGATGGAAAAACATCAACATGCATTCTCATATTAAAACGAAGCACCATTCAAGTAGTACAACATACAGTATAGTGTAATTCTCCATATTATATTACCTTTGGATTCTTCCTCCTCTCATTTTTCTCCCCTGGGCACCAGAGAACTTCGGTCTTTTTGACATCTTTACGGGGAGATGTCACTCACTCTGTGGCGATGTTTTTTTCCCCAACAGAGAAACAGTAACGAGGTGCGCAGAGCGAGCGGGGGGAGGGGGCTGCGCGGGTGATGGGTCTCGTGTGCTATTATAATTATTAATTTGACTAATATTATTAAACAATTAAGTTGTGATTATGTGGACTTTGCTGTTTTTTAATGAATTGTTCATTTGTAATAAATAAATAAATAGATATAAATAAATAAATAACGCATGCACGCGAGCGCCCCCCTGGACAGCCGGCGCCCCTAGCATTTGCCTATACTGTATCGCCTAATGGAAGGGCCGGCCCTGACACTCATTACACGTATAAAAAACAACCAAGGATGTGCAAGTTCAAATTCATATCACATCAATACTCATAATAATAATTTTCTCCTGTCTTTTTCTCCTCTCTCTCTTTAAGCCAAAGAACCATAGGGGATTCAATGGAGCCTGCAACTAGATAGCACCCTCACCCTGCACCCGAGTCTGTCTGGAGTCTTTGATTTTTTTTGTTCACTATTCTGTATTTTAATAAATGATGCCTTAAGCTTTCCAATAGTGTGTTTATTGTGAAAAGTGCAAATGCAGTGTTTGATGATTACCTCACATATATATTTGCTGTTGTAATCTTTAGTGAGGGTAAGATTGCTACTGCTTAGTTGAGACAACCATTTTTTTCTCCTCTCAGTATCAGTGGGGAAACCATACATTTTTGCTCGATTGGAGCATCCCCATGCAACACAGCAAACCATGGTGGACACTACACAAACAACACGGAGGAAAAGACACAGAAAAACTGCTTGACATGATGTTAATATTTGAGATTATTAGAGATTTATTTAATGAATTAATTGCTGTAAATAAGTGTGTATTAAAAACACAAGCAATATGCTCTAAAATTAGCCTAAAGTTGGTCGCCATATGTTCAGAATAATCCGCAAATCGCAGTTCTGTCTGTGTGTTTATGCGCTCAAATTGAACTTCCTGGAACTATCTGAAGCCTCCGTGAATCACGTGACCATCAAGCGTTTTGAACTTCCGTTGTCGCGACTCTCTCTCTATACGGCTCTGCTCACTGGGAGACCCCAGTCAGTCCGGGAACAGCACCTCCAGCACCATCACTGGGGCCCCCAGGGCAGTGTTCTTAGTCCTCTGCTGTTCACCCTGCTGACTCATGACTGTGTAGCAAAACACAGTTCAAACCACATCATTAAGTTCGCCGATGATACAACAGTGCTGGGTCTCATCAGCAAAGGTGACGAGTCAGCATACAGAGAGGAGGTGCAGCGGCTGACAGACTGGTGTAAAGACAACAACCTTCACCTGAACGTGGACAAGACCAAGGAAATAGTTGTTGACTTCAGGAGAGCACATCACACTCACTCTCCGCTCAACATCGAGGTGCCAGGCATGCCAGGCTGTTTGATATTGATCAGTGTTGCTACCTGCTGTGTATTTTTGCAGTATCAGGTGTGTAAGCTGCAAATATGTTTATTTTAGAGAATATAAAGAAATAATGTGCTTTTTTAATGAAGATTTGATACTGTATTTTGCTTAATCCCAAAATGTTTCCAAAATATAATCATATAAAAATATAAATATATATAAAATAAATGACAGCATCAAGACAGGAAGTGCTACGCTGACCATGATGGTAGATGTTGACTGCAGAGCTAATGATTGTGACAAACAGTGGTATAAGGTAAAGTATTAAAAATAACTGTCAATAAAGGAGCAGGACGCGAGGCGGGTAAAGGCACATCTTTACTGTCTATAGCGGGAATCACAACAAAAGAATGGCACAATGGAGCAGTACACAAAAAAGGTGCTCAAGCAAAGCGCAGGTAGCGTAATAAGTCTATAAGTACTGAAGAAGGCACCCATTTATTAGCCCATGCAGTACGTATTGTCACAAACGTATCCAGAGAAGAACAATGCACAGCACTGGATGTCTGGGCCTGTGGGGTTAAATAGGTGACATAGAGGGAACAGGTGCAGATGATAATGACATGAGTGCTAATATGATGGTGATTAGGAAGGAGGGAGGAGTGAGTGAGATGAGTGAGGTGTGTGTGTGTGGAGATCTTCATCTGAGACTGGGACCGGCCTACCATGACAATAATAAATGCGCATCTCTTCAAATGCATACACTTAAGACGTAAACTGCAATAATCGCCTTTAATTAAATCTGACTAGTACACTGTTCATTGTTTTAGTGCAACTTTAGTACAACTTTAAATAAAAAAGGTTGCCTCTGTCCTTCTGAAACAGTCTAGTAATCAAATATTCTAGATGAGTAATATAAAGACATGTTTCTGTAGGTCCAGGGACGTTCACGCCATGAGCTGCTTCAGCATGTGTGGGTGGGTGAAAGAGCACAGCTCGTAGACAATGGGCTCTGACATGACGTGAAGGAGCTAGTGGATGTGGCATTACCAAGGTCAGGTGATTTTTTTTAAGCAGAAAATGTTTTCTTACCAATGTATGATTAATTTTAAAATACACAATTTCACAATTTTTGAGTCACGGATCAGATCGTTATTCATATCAACATGAAAAAGAAATTGAAATTTGTTTTTCATTTATTAATGCTTAAAGAACATAAAGATAACTACAAGCATGGAACATTTACGCAAATACTGTTAAAAAAGTAAATAAATGAGGTCATGGGGAAAATAAAGGAGACATATACCGGTATATAACTTTAGATTATTTTTCAAAAAAGAGGAGAGGAGGGTTTTCTGTGGTGTTAAACCCAATCTCTGGTCCAGACTGTTAAAACCTCCACAAGGTTCTACTGTTCTTCTCAGACAGGTGGACTCTCTTGGATTGCAGGTCACAGATTGGGCAAATTATTTGTTTTAATTTCTCAATAAAAACAAAAAGAACAATAAGAACAACAGATTAGTAAGAGAGAGAGAGACTTCTGGTTCTGGTCAGATAACAAGGTCTTCCTCTGCTCTGTGATCTTGTCCATTTGTGTGATCTCCATATTGGTCATTGTTAATGGTTCCATTAATTTGATCTCCATTCTCTGGTCTCCAATTGTACTTACTAATTCTGTCCACTCTCTTCTGGAGCTGATTGGTTCTCCACTGCCACACGTTCATCACCATTGATCCCATAAGCAGCAGCACCAGTACCCCCATCAGAGTCCACACCCACACTGGTACAGGGACTCCCTGCCCTCTGTCTGGATGGAGCTGGTCTTCTACAACATATACATTCACATTTTGGAGATTTATTTATAAAATCTGTATTAAAATATTACACAGCAGATCTTGTGATCTTCTGCAACACACACAGAAACAAATATATACAAATATATCTCTGTCCTGGCTCCAAGATGGTGGAACGATCTTCCATTAGCTGCTAAGACTGCAGAGTCTATTGCTGTCTTCAAGCGTAGACTGAAGACCCACCTGTTTGTTTAGTTCTTACCAGAGCACTAACTCAGCTGATACAATTTAAAGAACAACGGCAAGTGGTATGTTGGTCTATGGTTATTTGTGCTTCTTGGCAAATCTCTAACTTGCAAAACACTAGGTAATCACATTGACTCCTGTAGTTTAGTAGTAGTCTGACTCAATGGTATCTTGAATTCTGGCCTATCCGTACTATTTCCTAGGATGAATTCTGTGATCGAATGCAAAGAACTTTGTAAGTCGCACTGGATAAGAGCGTCTGCTAAATGCCATAAATGTAAATGTAAATATAAACAAAGGCCCAAAACACCTACCTTCCACAATAACTGTGTATGTATGAATGACTTCTTCATTTTTGATGTCCTGGATGGTGTAAACTCCACTATCAGATGGTGCTGTTCCTCTCAGCTCAACAACAGAGATGAGTGACGCTCTCCGACTGTATTCATCTTTGCACTGCAGTGAGCGTTCATGCACTGTACAAATCTGTTCACTAGAGGGAGCAGCTGCATCTGTGCTGTTATAAATCACCTCCACTGGCTCTGATATGGGCAAATCCAGGACCAGAGAATCACCAGGCTTCGTTTTTACTGAAGAATTCAAGGCTGTTGAGGAAATAAATTGGGAAATTCATTATAATAAACAGTATCTTTGACCATGTAACTACTGTAATAATTCTACTGTATTAACTGGGTAATAAGCTGAGGACACTGACCCTCTATCTGCAGACTCACATCACAGATGTCTTTATTATTACAGGTACATGTGTACCAGCCCCTCTTAGTGTAATCAACATCAGTGATGTTGAGGGAGAGATCTCCCTTCAGGTACTCATCATGGGACATGTTAAATCCCTCCTGTGACTGACAGGATATCTGGTCACACTGAGCCAGAATGTCACGTGGTTTATGGATCACAGTCCACGTGACCAGACCAGAATACTGACTGCAGGTGAGAGTAGCAGCATCATGAAGATTCACCTTCACTGAAGGGAAAGAGCCTGAAAGACAAACATTAAAATATTTAAAAATTCAGATGTTAAAAATAATAAGAATGAATTACAATGTATATATTTTCCATTGTGATCATTTAACAATTAAATTTATTTTCATATTACTACAAAGAAAGTTAAAGAAAGTTCATTGCACACAAAAATTACCACAAAGAACAAGTTCAGTACACCTACCAGTGGTGACTGTCAGCAGAACTAACAGCAGGGCACAGTGACACCTGTAGCAGGACAGCATGACTGACAAGACAAAAGAGACCCCAGTCAGTACTGTACAGAGGAGACAAGAGACCCCAGTCAGTACTGTACAGAGGAGACAGGAGAACACAGTCAGTACTGCACAGAGGAAACAGGAGAATCCAGTCAGTATTGCACAGAGGAGAAAGGAGAACAATCAATAAGGTTATAATAAAGTTTTGCTTTAGTTAGCAAATACATTTTATGTTAGGATAAATAAAACTAGCATGTTTGTATTCATTTTCATGGTGTTTATTTCTTTTATTTAAGTATACAAATTCATATTTCTATGCAACTTCCAGAATTTTTTTTTTTTAGATGGAGTTTTGACATGCAATTCTCAAAAATGTACACTTGACTTTGCCTTGCGCTGAAAGACTAAAGGCAGACTGCAGATGAAGGCAAGAACACCTTCCACAGGTATAGTATAATGGTTTATTATAACATGGGGCTTTTTCCACAGATCAAAACATACGATCCGAAAATGAATTACACATTTAATCTTCTGAGCCCTTCTGAGTGGCGAATCACTACCATGTAAACAGCCTTATATTTACATTATTAGCAGTCAAGAAAAGGTTGCCAATTGAAATAAACTTAAATGTTCTCTAGAAATTTCGTGGCATTTTGGTGTTTTTGTGTCCATTAACTTTGAGCTCCGACAGTTACACCGTTAATTGAACTCGCTCCCCATTTCCCTGCGTTCCTGCACTTCACTCAAGACCTTCAAATCTGAGCTGAAAACACTTCTGTTTCAGACTGCTTTTAACATTTCTTAATTGTTTTATATTATTTACTGCTGTACCTGACCTTTCTCCGATTTTATCTGTACAGTGTCCTTGGGTGTTTATGAAAGGCGCTTTAAATAAAATTTATTATTATTATTTTTATTATTAATTTCGCGCCTTGAATTATGTTGATACCAGTGGCGGAAGCTGGTCTTTCAAGGAGGGGAAGCTCAATTTCGGCCTACATCTTAAAATGTGTCGGTTTATTTATACGTAAATTCTACCCTCCATTCCTTTTCAGCAGCACCCGCGGGACAGAAACTGCGATAGAAGTCAGAAAGAGTGATAGAAGTTAGGGGTGGGCAGATCGATATTTATATCGATAGTATCGATACAAAGGTGAGGATCGGTATCGGATCGATACCATGGCGAAAATTAGAGGTCTGCGCGGGACTGCTTTTTTAATCCCGCTCCCGCCCGCACCTGCTTGTTTTAGTCCCGCTCCCGCCCGCACCGGCCAAAAAATTGCTTGTTTTAATCCCACACCCGCCCGCCACATACACATTTCTGTCGCCCCCGCCCGCAATCTTAATATGAATTGAATTAATTAGATTTAGTACTTGAAATTTTCTTATGTATTTATTAAAACAGCAATATAGCAATGGATCGCGCTGTCCCATTTCTTACCACAGTCCAAACACATGCTGTCAGGTGACGTACACCAACACTTTCTGATATCAATCACAACAAGCCGATTTCCCTCTCCATTAATTACAATGGAATATGACTTCCATACATCAGACTTTCCTGTAGTTGGCTTAATTGTGGTGTATTCGCCTGTTTTAATTGAATTTTCCACAGCTGAAACTGGTTGACCGTCTACAGCAGGGGTCGGCAACCTATGGCATGCGTGCCACCATTAATCACAGGCATAATCACTGGCACGCGACATGCTGGACCAGCATCAGCAAAAATATATATAATTTAATATAAATTATTATATTAATGGATTATAATTTAAAGTAAAAAGTATCCCCCCCCCCCCCCCCCCAACGGTTTGGAAGTATCGGTATCGGCGATACTGACCAGTATCGTATCGGTATCGTATCGATACCAAAATTCCGAGTATCGCCCACCCCTAATAGAAGTCAGTTTCCAAACACTGCCTCAGCCTCAGATAGATCATCCAATCATCATGCAGAAGCTGAGCGTCCGGGCCAGCCGAGGCCGGCCCACTACCCCTCAGACCCCCAGAGACGCTAAGCGTCCGGTGGGCGGGACAAAGCCCAGCATTTATCCAATGGCTCGTCTCGTTTTGCTATTGAACTCTGTAGACCAGGCATGTCAAACATAACGGGAACCGGCCCGTTGGATGATTTAATACGGCCCGGCATAAATTTCTGAGTATGTCAAAAAAAGAAGCGAGTCTCTAGCTCATTTCTACCAAAAGTTGTGATTTTTTAAAAATGAATACAAATCAAATGCTCTCTCCGGTCGCTAGAGGGCAGTAAATGACAGCATGCAGCACTGACACGAGTTAAGGCTTCAGTCACAGGATGCAATTCCGCTATGAAGCGATTCTGCTATGAAGGATAAATTTGGGTCCGTGGAATTGAATACGTTTTATCAATATCTCGTGCCAGGTTACCCCAAATTAACAGCCATGGCTGCAAAAGTTCTATCCATGTTTGGGACTACTTATCTTTGTGAACAGGGGGGTGTTCCAAGAAGCGGGTTAAGCGAGAAAACCCGGGTAAGTTAACTCAGAGTTCACGGAAACTCGAGGTTTTCCGTTCCAGAAACCGAGCTTAGAGAGAACCGGAGTCAGTTACTATAACAACTTATGCTCTGAAGCTAACCTGCTCGCTGGCAGGTTAACTTGGACCTGACCCAGAGTTACAAACACGTCATCATGACGTGTCCTTTCCTCGAAGATCATGTGGATATTGAAACTCAGTTTATTCGCTGAGTTCTTCGTCGGGAACGCCTTATAAAACCCCGAATAGACATAGGCCTACTATCATTTTCGGATTATTATTTTAATGAACGTTATCGTTTTCAGCACAATCCATTACTTACATCAATAACTTTATTATTATAATAACATTTCAAATATTACACATCGCGGATCAGCCCTAAATTCTCTCCAGATTGTTATATATCGGTCTTCGTTTTTTGCTAGTGGAAGTTTTCTTTATAGTGTAGGAGATGCAGAATCTGTCAGCAAAGCTACTGTATGTCGGTCTGTCCGAAAACTATGTCCGGGTGCCCGGTTTTGTGGTGTTTCCTGGGCTTAAGCCAGTTATGGACATCAAAGAGGAATTCCACAGCATCATTGGTTTGTCTTTAATTCACACGGACAATAAAGAAATTAAGCAAAGGAGAGGCAATATATAACGAACTTCATTCCATTTACATTTTAAGGATTTCCTATAGTGATTGGCTGTATTGATGGAACCTACATATGCTACCTATTCCAGCACCATTAGAACATGAAAATTCATCCTTAGCATGAATGTACAGGTACTAACCTTTATAATCCTTAATGAATAATGTACTTATCTTTAATGGTAACAAAAATAACGTAGCTATTGTAACTGACCGTTCTCCCCATCAAGATCATATGTGATGTTTCCCACCTCATCACAAATGTTGAAGCCAGATGGCCAGGATCCGTGTATGATTCCACACTGTACAACAAATCTGAACAGAGTAGGCCTGCGGTAGTTTTGCTAGTTGTTCACATGCAGTGTAATAGTTAAATCATTGCAAACCCTAGTGTGATTATAGGACATGATGGCCTCCTTCATGGAGACAGAGGGTATCCCTGCCTGTCCTATAGGCCTACCTTATGACTTCCTATTCAGATCCTGCACCTGGACCACAGTCCCGCTACAATCAGGCCCACAGCAAAACCAGGGCAAGAATTTAAATGACCCTAGGAATCCTCGAGGCCAGGTTCCAGTGCCTGAAGGGGCTCAGAGTAACCCCTGATAGGGCGTGCCACATAAAAATGGCATATGTGGTATTACACAACATTGCAACCATCCAGGAAGAGCGACAGCCTACCATCTCTGACATGCCCACAGACGAGGAACCTTACATGCATGTGGGTGACAACAGAGATGGTGGAGTTGTCAGAGACTCCATCTGCAATCACTGCTTTCCACATTAAATCATGCACCACCACCCACCCCACCATCCACCCTGTAACCTTTTAATATACATTACAGTCAAATTCACTGTTATGTTTCATTATTTCATTTTTCCTGTAAATAAATATATTTTATAATATATTTTAAGATTAAGATATAGTTATGTACAGCCATACCACTCAAAACTCAGATGTCCTGTATTTTGCATTGGCTCATATTTATATTACGCTCTCGAAATGTGTTTTTGCGCCCCCTAGCCCTCTAGTACGTGTATGACGCCCAGTATTTAGTAGAGTGGAATACTTTCTTCCGTATTGTTTATACCCTCGGCTTCTATATTGCTTTTTGGTTTATTTAAATAGTAAATATATTTTACAAAGCAGTCTCACCCCATATATGTACCTTACGCGGAGATCTGCTTCACACATTACTTCATTAGTGGTAAGTAATATACACAGGGGATGTGTATATTCAGGTATAATTGTTAGGTATCATTTGACTTTCGTCTAGTGGTTTTTCCAGCTTAGAGTACCTTGTGTTCAGGACTATCTATTCTACCTTGGAGATTCCAAGCAACTACATAGCACTTTTGTAAGTCGCTCTGGATAAGAGCGTCTGCTAAATGCCATAAATGTAAATGTAAGTAATAAGTAAAATGTTCAGAAATAACTCTTAGCACATGAATTCGCTAGCTAGCTAAGGCCTATTTGTTTCATAGCTAGTTTGTTTACTAATAAAAATAAACGACAACAATTACAATTTAGCTTTTTTTATTCAAAGACATCGTTCGCTGTTGAAGGCCCGTTCAGTGTTTTTTCAGGTTTTATTCAGGCTCCGTGTTTGTGGCCTGGCTAACTGCTGTACTAGTAAAGAAAATGAAATGCTAACTTAGCTAGCATATATGAATTGAAAGTTGACAGTGCAGTCAGATTTCTGTATTTCAATATGACTGTCGATGCCAGGTCTGCTAACTAACTACAGCATTTGGTCCTAGACTGACTCTCCTTCCATAACATAGTGAAATTTAATTAGTGGAAACCAAGAGTGGACTGGGGAGAAAAAGTGTATGTGTGTGTGTATATATATATATATATATATATATATATATATATATATATATATATAATATATATATATATATATATATATATATATATATTAGTAGCAGTGTCGGTCAAATGGGGGACGATGCTAACTCCCATGAGCTCCGATACTGTTGTATGTTTTGTGTAGTGTTAAGACATGTGGTTATTGATTGTGTGCTGTTTAGTTAAGTTGCCCCGTATCGGTTTACGTATGTGTACTATTTCCTACCGTGTGTGTGTGTGTTAACCTTGTCGTTAATGCCATTCCCTCATGCGCTGTGTGTTTTCTAAGTTTGTTCTACGTGATCATTCCTCCATTTACGTGATTATGTGCCATATTTTGTTAATTGTGAATTTACACCCCAATCAAAATTTGTCCTCCGCATTTACCCATCTTTGCAATTAGAACACACACTAGTGATTACTAGGGGGCTGTGGTGCACACATGCCCAGAGCGGTATGCTCTTACAAATTTTATATTTTTTCTCTTCAGCTTTGAGATCTTCAGAAAATGAGTAAAAAACTCCCTAAATATGTTAGAACTACAAATGAACAACATCTGTTGTCTTTGAAATAGGCAGCCACTTCTCAAAAGAACTACATGACTTTATTGCTTTGTATAAATAATTTTTACGTAAATTACATAAATAGTTTTTTTGCTGTGTTGTTAAATGTTAGTATATGAGTAGCAGTTAGCAGGAACTAGTTGGCATAGAAATCAACCTTACAATACAGGCAGTATGCCCATGTATTATCTCCAATACACGGCTTCAGCCAGCCTTTAAATTCAGGATTTGATTCTCACTCTTTCCTGTATTTTTGAGAATAGAGTTTAGAGTGAGACATGATGAGCAAGTTAGCTAGATGTTAAGCTTTCACAGAGACGCACATACTGTGGAGAGTTAGCTAAATGTTTAAGCTATATGTTTAGCTTTCACAGAGACGCACTGTGGACGAGTGACCGGCTACGTGGTGAATGAAGTGAAGAATGACTGAGACTGTGAGGTAAATTCAGTGATTTATTTTCGTGTCTCACATATTTACATCTCCCGTCGGCGGCAGCTTTGGGCATGCGCAGTTCATTAGCAGTGTGGACGTGGAGCGGTGAGGGTCTGTTCTGAGTGTGAGACTGCACTGAGTGTTGTGGGGCTCACGGCAGCACCCGCCGGGGCTCACGGCCCAGAGGACAGCAACTGAAGAGCGCGTTTGTTCAGAGTCGCCAAAAGTCTCCAATAACACCACAAAAAGTCGCTAGATTTGTCGCTAGTCGCTTTTTACTTGAAAAAGTCGCTAGAGGGTCTGAAAAGTCGCTAAATATAGCGACAAAGTCGCTAAGTTGGCAACACTGGTGCCTTGCTCAAGGGCACCTCAGTCATGGCCTCAAGTCTGGGAATCGAACCCACGACCCTCCGGTCACAAGACCAGTTCCCTACCACCAGGCCATGACTGCCCATTTGGCCTGTACTGTAAACTTGTATAAATTCCAATAAATCAGTGCTTCAGTTTTGCATAATACTGTACATATTAGATACTACCCTGATTTCACAAATCAAATTTAGTTATTTGAGCAAAATTATGGTTTGCAGCTAATGAAAACCCAAAAGTCAGTATCTCAGAAAATTTGATAAATAAGTAAATTAAAAAAAGGATTTTAATACAGAAATCTTGGCCTACTGAAAATTATGTACAGTATATACCGGGGTGCCCATTACGTCAATCGCGATTGAAGGAATGTGGGTAGATCGCATGACATTAAAAAGTAGTTGATGAATGACAGGCTATCGTCCATCTGCACTGACGGTTGCAACGATCGACACACATACACCGCCCCGGTAAGAATTTATGTTCACCCCCCCCCCCCCCCCCCCCCAACAATTTACACTTGCCACCTCCTCCAGGTTCAAATCTCACTCCAGGCGATCTTGAAAAGGTAGATCTTTCTGACTTGGTCATCTTATAAGTAGCTCGCAAGCTGAAAACTTGTGGGCACCCCTGGTATATACACTCAATACTTGGTTGGGTGAGTTTGGTTTACAGCAGTTACTACATCAGTGCGGTGTGGCATGGAGGCATCAACTTGTGGAACTGCTGAGGTCTTATGGAAGCCCAGAGTGCCAACATTTCTGTATTGACTAATTTATTGAGATGCACCTGTAAATTCTATTTTAGTTATTTACCCTGCAAATGAGACATTAGATAACTACAAATCATTTAATCAGAGATGGAAAGATCGATATAATATGATCTTTATCAGATGATTTTCAAACAAAATACATGATCGGCAGATTTTGCAGATGGTTATTTGTATGCGACTATCATACGTTGAACACAGTTATGTACCTAGCTAGCTAGCTTGTAGCTAAAATGAGACAAACTAAGGCCAAAGAAACAATTAAAATACATTTTTCTTCTTAACTTGAAATTACTGAAAAAAGATAGCTAGCTAGCCTAAACAACCAATACCTAGCTGTCACGGTGTGCGCTCCTCTGTTCTGTGGAGAATTCCGGAAGGCCAGCTCCAAAGGGGAGGGACGTGCATAGAGGCTGTTGATGTGACTCGTCCACACACCAGCATTTTTTTTTCATGTTATTTATTAACCATTAAAATATGAATAAAGTTGCCTTTTGAAATTGACTCAAAATAAGAACTTAAACAATGAGAATATCTCGAAATAATGACCTAGAAATTCACTTCATAATCAAATCAGATTTTTTTTATATTTTATGTGGCAAAAATAGGCTTATATACATGTGTAAATGCTGTGTCTTGCACAATGCAAGTAGATTGCGGTATGTCTTCAAAATTATATGAATAATTTTGTCTCCTCTGTACAGTACTGACTGGTTTCTCCTGTCTCCTCTATACAGTACTGACTGGGTTCTCATGTCTCCGCTGCCTTCTGTCATGCTGCCCTACTGCTGGTGTTTCTGGTTTGTGCTGTTACTAATGACATTTCTAAATGGTAAGTGGTCATTATTGGTCATCTTAAGGTGTTAACTTTATCTCCATATTGTGCTGATGTCACGAGAAGCAGATGTCTACT
Source organism: Brachyhypopomus gauderio (assembly GCF_052324685.1). Lineage (NCBI taxonomy): Eukaryota > Metazoa > Chordata > Actinopteri > Gymnotiformes > Hypopomidae > Brachyhypopomus > Brachyhypopomus gauderio. Next base: position 604,684 of record NC_135213.1, read on the forward strand.
GAAGATTGTGATGTGGTTGTTTACGAGGGTCCCTTTCATAGGACCCTAGTTTGGTTTTCAAATTGCTGCATTTCTGCATTTTCAATTAATCATTTTATGGCAAAATGCTGTCAGTTCTTAGATTCAAAGTCAGTGCTGACCAGACCATGATCCTCACTGAGCCTATTCCCTCCATGTATGCAGAGTATCATAAACAATATGCCCATTAAGTATTGCTGTGGTATCTCGTATCTTTCTCTGTGATGTAGTTTTAATGGTCAGCGGTGTGCAAACACATTGATTTAAAGCCTGTTTTGATTGATTTGAATATTTTATTTCGGTCACAATAATACAACCACCAATAACATAATTTCCTAAATTATCAATGAGCTATTCCATGACCAAAAAGGTATAGACTCAAGCCAGAACTTATTTTTGATCAGTCTTTTTATTGAACATTTTTGTCATATACAAAAAATGGGAAAGATTGAACAATCCTGTATCCCTTCAACGCTCCCCCACCCCCACCTTAACACCTGATTTAAAAAGAAACTTCAACATATTCAAGAAGGCTACTAAAATATTTTTAAAACTTATTTTGTCTTTTACGTTTAAATATATTTAAAAATTATATTAACATAACGTAACCAAACAACATAACAAAAAAACAACACAACTTCACATAATACAATATTACAGAAGAAACACAAACAATACATAAATAATTACCTTTATTTAAAGTATAATTTCTATTATAATTACAGTACTGTTTATATAATTATTACCACACATGACGGTAATAATGATTTATATTTATCCATTACGGGCGGCATGGTGGTGTGGTGGTTAGCACTGTCGACTCGCAGCAAGGCGGTCTGGGTTCGATTCTCGGTATGGGCTGCTCTGTGTGGAGTTTGCATGTTCTCCCTGTGCCTGCGTGGGTTTCCTCCGGGTACTCCGGTTTCCTCCCACAGTCCAAAGACATGCGTGTTCGGTTGATTGATCACTCTAAATTGCCCGTAGGTGTGAGTGCGTGCGTGTGTGTTGGCCATGCGGTGGACTGGCGACCTGCCCATGGTGTACCCTGCCTTCGCCCGGAGATGCTGGGATTGGCTCCAGCCCCCCCGTGACCCCGACTAGCGGGATTAAGCGGTTCAGATAATGGATGGATGGATGGATTTATCCATTACACAATTTAATTTACTTTACCTGAAACATTCCTGCATATGTTCGGTGTTTAGTTTCCAAACCACTTATTATGTCATCTTTTTTGTTCTAAGTCTAAGTCACGTTTCTTGTTCCAAGTAATCAATTTTCTGTTCGCAGCTTTCGATCCTTTTCTTTCATCAAGGGTTAATGTCCATCTAGGGTTAGGGTTCATCATACTTTTCAGTTGATTAACGTCATTTATGAGCTCTAGCAGCGTAGTTTGATTGGATGTAGATTTTTGGATCTCCTTCATGTCTTCATTTTTTCAGGCAGTCATGAAATCATGTAGTTTGCATTGAGTTGGAGGTTACATTACTCTAGTATGTTTCAAGTAACTAAATGCCTGTCTGGCTTGTCTTCTATCTGGAGCTTAAATGCACTCTAGGTGTTCTTAAGTAACATTTGTCTTGAGCAGTGATGTCAGTAACGCGTAACTAATCTTACAGTAACATGTCAGTAACAGTAACAGTAACTCTAATCTTACCACTTTTTTCGGTAACGAGTAATATAACGCGCTACTATTTCCAGTCCAGTAATCAGATTAAAGTTACTTATCCAAATAACTGTGCGTTACTATTTTCATTTTCCCTAGTAAAAATATATATTTTTGCTTTCTTCTTGGCTCAGTTCTACTTTTGCGTCTGACCGTAGCGCTCGACTCCGCACGCTGCGCGCGACCCTGTGAGAGCGCGTGCACGTTTTACAAGTCATTTTTTGCAGTGTCCTCCCGTAACGATGTGTGGTAGTATAAAGAAACACCCATCAAAAACAGGGGAAGGAACATTTACCTGAAGAATTTTAATGTTGCACTGTGTTCCACGTTTGTAAAGTGCTGGAATTTTGACTAACGTCGCCTACTTTAAAATGCTTGAAATTGTAATGGTATTTCGTTTCACAAGCTGTCTGACTGAACAGGGGTGGGTTTCCCGAAACGTTCGTAGCGCTAAGTACTTTTTAACCTCATACGTTTCATACGAGGTTACGAAGTACTTAGCGCTACGAACGTTTCGGGAAACCCACCCCAGTTCGCTTGTGTTACGTTTACAGATAAATTTACAAATAATACCGCGCAGCTACACAAACGTAATGTCAGGAGATACTGTCCGCGACTACTACTCCTCACGGCGAGTCTCGCCCTTTAAGTGACACTTGGGGGAGGGGCACTGCGCGCGCCAGGGTTGCTTTATCAATAAAGTTTCCCTCCTCGGGATTTTTGGATTAAGCAGTTTCTGCCTCGGTTACCGAACCTGCTTCAATACATTGTTACTGTTAAAAATGCACTTCCAATAAAGTGAGTATTGGAAAAATTTATTTTGCTGCTGAATGTAACTACTAAAGTAACTTGTAATCTAACGTAGTTACTTTTAAAATCAAGTAATATGTAACGTAACTAAGTTACTTTTAAAAGGAGTAATCAGTAATCGGATTACTTTCTCAAGGTAACTTAGCCATCACTGGTCTTGTGCTAGTGGAGTTAAATGACATCAAGCATCAGTAAATATTACATCTGCAGTTATATAGTTGCCTTTTTAACAGTTACCAGTATGTTAATATTTGCATTGTAAACCAACAAGTAATTAATATTAAACATTTTTTTGATCTCTCCTTCAGTGTCTGCCATGTCTTCATCTGTCATGGTGAAGTTTAACGAGACTGCTACTCTTACCTGCAGTCAGACGTGTTCTGGTCTGGTCACGTGGACTGTGTCCCATAAACAACTTGACATTTTGGCTCAGTGTGACCAGACATCCTGTCAGTTCAAGGAGGGATTTCACATGTCCCATGATCAGTACCTGAAGGGAGATCTCTCCCTCACCATCACTGATGTTGACTTCACCAAGAGGGGCTGGTACATGTGTGAATGTGATGGTGTAGACTTGTGCCATGTCACTCTTCAGATTGAGCGTAAGTCTGTTTATTTCTTCTCCTGGTCATTGGTGTATTGTTTTGTATAACCTTTTCTCTGAATTTATAACTTTTATATTTTTTCTCTTCAGCTTTGAGATCTTCAGTTCAGTTCATGCCTGGTGACCCTCTGGTCCTGGATTTGCCCGTATCTGAGTCAGTGGAGGTGATTTATAACAGCGCAGATGCAGCTGCTCCCGTACAGATCTGTACAGTGGAAGGACGCACTCTACAGTGTAAACCTGAATACAGTCAGAGAGCATCACTCATGTCTGCTGTTGTGCTGAGAGGAACCGCACCATCTGATAGTGGAGTTTACACCATCAGGGACCTCAGTAATAAATTGGTTGTTCAGACGTACACAGTGTCAGTGCAAAGTATGTCTTTAATAATGTTCTTTCTTCTTCCAGAAATGTTTTTGGTTTGTGGTCCAGATAATATTAACACCTGCACTCAGAAATTAATATGAGGGGCATGCTACATGGATGTTTTGTGCATATATTATATACACATACACACATAAATAGGGGTGCATCTCAATAAATTAGAATAATTGATTTCAGTAATTCAATACAAAAAGTGAAACGCATATATTATATAGGTCCATTACAAACAGAGTGCTCTATTTCAAGTGTTTATTTCCATTAATGTTGATGATTATGGTTCAAATACTTGGTCGGGGCTCCTTTTGCACAAATTACTGAATCAATGCGGTGTGGCATGGAGGCGATCAGCCTGTGGCACTGCTGAGGTGTTATGGAAGCCCATATATATGATGGCAGCCTTCAGCTCATCTGCATTGTTGGTCTGGTTGGTCTTCCTCTTGACAATAGATTCTCTATGGGGTTTAGGTTAGGTGAGTTTGCTGGCCAATCACAGTGATACTGTGGTTGTTAAACAGGTATTGGTACTTTTGGCAGTGTGGACAGGTGCAAAGTCCTGATGGAAAATAAAATTTCCATCTCCTAAAAGTTTGTCGGCAGAGGGAAGCATGAAGTGCTCTAAAAGTTCCTGGTAAACGACAGTGGTGACTTTGATCTTGATATAGCACAGTGGACCTGCACCAGCAGATGACATGGCTCCCCAAAGCATGTCATGGCTCCTTTTTCCTTCCACTCAACTCTGAGTGGAAGCCCTCTGTGCTTAGCAACGACCTTTTGTGGCATACCCTCCTTGAGGAGTGTGTCAATGACCTCTGGACATCTGTCAGTCTTCCCCATGATTGTGTAACCTACTGAACCAGACTAAGGGACAATTTTAAACACTTAAGAAGCCTTTGCAGGTGTTTTGTTAATTATTCTAATTTCCTGAGATGATGACTTTAAAGGTTAAAGCCAATTAAAACCCAAATCATCAACATTTAACACAAATAAACACTTGAAATAGATCACACTATAATATGTTTCACTTTTTGCATTGAACTACTGAAATACAATAAAAAAAAAATGGAAGGTGGAAAAACACACTACAGGCTGATCCAACTTTGATGTAATGTCTTTAAAACAAGTCAAAATGAGGCTCAGTATTGTGTGTGGCCTCCACGTGCCTGTATGACCTCCCTACAATGCCTGGGCATGCTCCTGATGAGGTGGCGGATGGTCTCCTGAGGGATCTCCTCCCAGACCTGGACTAAAGCATCCGCCAACTCCTGGACAGTCTGTGGTGCAACGTGACGTTGGTGGATGGAGCGAGACATGAGGTCCCAGATGTGCTCAATCGGATTCAGGTCTGGGGAACGGGCGGGCCAGTCCATAGCTTCAATGCATTCATCTTGCAGGAACTGCTGACACACTCCAGCCACATGAGGTCTAGCATTGTCCTGCATTAGGAGGAACCCAGGTGCCAACCGCACCAGCATATGGTCTTACAAGGGGTCTGAGGATCTCATCTCTGTACCTAATGGCAGTCAGGCTACCTCTGGTGAGCATGTGGAGGGCTGTGCGGCCCTCCAAAGAAATGCCACCCCACACCATTACTGACCCACTGCCAAACCGGTCATGCTGAAGGATGTTGCAGGCAGCGGATCGCTCTCCACGTCGTCTCACGTCTGTCACGTGCTCAGTGTGAACCTGCTTTCATCTGTGAAGAGCACAAGGCGCCAGTGGCGAATTTGCCAATCCTGGTGTTCTCTGGCAAATGCCAAGCGTCCTGCACGGTGTTGGGCTGTGAGCACAACCCCCATCTGTGGACGTCGGGCCCTCATACCATCCTCATGGAGTCGATTTCTAACCGTTTGTGCAGACACATGCACATTTGTGGCCTGCTGGAGGTCATTTTGCAGGGCTCTGGAAGTGCTCCTCCTGTTCCTTCTTGCACAAAGGCGGAGGTAGCGGTCCTGCTGCTGGGTTGTTGCCCTCCTATGGCCTCCTCCACGTCTCCTGGTGTACTGGCCTGTCTCCTGGTAGCACCTCCAGCCTCTGGACACTACGCTGACAGCCTACAGTGTTGGGCTGGTTTGTTATGTTACATGTTAGGTAATGACAGTGTGTGATATCTTAATGGAAGTGAATCAAGAGAGGACAGTTAACTTACTATGTTAAAAGTGACCTGTGCTCCAATACTCACTGTATTAAATAGTGATGTGTGTGTGTGTTGCAGAAGTCCAGCCGTTAAGTCCAGCCGTTAAGAGCTCCACAGTGATAGGACTGGCAGTGCTGCTGGCCTTGACGTGGGCGGGGCTTGTGGCAGCAGGACTGATAATCGTGTGGCAAAGAAAAAAAAATTCAGCAGCTCCAGAGAGGATGTTGAGACCGTAACCATGAAGAGCAGAGTGGTCCTCTAACTAATAATCACACTTGAAACAATCACTGACTAATTGTGGTATATAACCACAACTCTATAAATACAGCCACAAGTGGCAATTGTGGATTCAAGCACAGAGATGGGCCCTTGACTAGGAATGAACTGCAGAACTGAAGTTTGAACATTTCATATTCAAAGTGAAAAATGTGGGACTTGATCCACTACATCCACGTGCATTGCAGACAACAGCATTATATACCATTGGGATCACCTTGCTCTGTCCAGTCAGCTAATGGAGATGACACATGTTACGACTGTGCTCTGTGTTCTTGTTGTCTGTATGTTTGTAGTGTCTGCCTGTCTATTCCTCCATGTCCCTAGGTGGTGCTGTCCATGATCCTGGATGTTGAAGGAGGATCCCATCCAGGAAATCACCAAAGGTGTGGCAAGAAGCCAGAGAGAGAGAGAGAGGAGGGGAGAGCGAGCTTTTGAGAATTGTTTGCCAGTTGTGTGTAGATGGTGTAACTTTTGTAACCTGAGTATTCTGTGTGTATGGCTCGGGGTTGACATACTGTGTGTCTTAGTTTATTGTATAATGCCAGAAGTAGGCCGTAAGGTGAACCCCGTTTTCGTTCTGATCCGCTCCGCGATCTCCGAACTACATGCCCATTAGCTGATAAAAATTATGAAGTTATATTGCACTTACCAAAAAAGTTTCGCGTCACAGAATCCTGTACTTTGTTTAAACCGAGACGTTTTCTGAAGAACTATTTTCCTTGCGCTGAATGACGACTTTGACGTCACATAACACCGCGTGACCGCGCTAAACCAATCACATAACCGATTTACGACAACAAACTGGAAAAAATGACAACCTGCCTAGTGCTGTCAAATATAACCTACAGAAAGGAATCTCCCAAAATATAATTTTATAGTGGGCATAAAATAATTATCAACAATATCGTTGATTAATATTATTTTATGCCCACTTTATATATAATAACGCACTCTTTAGTATTTATTTGGCCCTTAGAAATACATGAATGAGCATTATCATAATGCTCATTCATGTACTTCTGAATTGGGCCAAATTAATACTAAATAGTGCTTTATTTACAGCACAAATCACAATTATGCAAGTGACCTTTCATGTTGTCATTTTGATCAATTAATGGAAACAATTGCAATAATTATTGATAGCCATCCATGTGTTTGTAACAGGGGCTAAATGAATTCCTTTATTTATAGAACAAACAACTATTGTGCAAGTGGATGATAAGGTTACCTTTTCATGTTGACATTTTAATAAATAAATGGAAATAATTGTAATTATCAATAAGGACCCTTCAGGTATTCATTTATTCACTAACAACACATTAAAAAAACAATCAAAACAATGAGGGCATACACATCAACTGGCATTTACATCAACCGGCATAAACGTATATACATAACCATAATAAAAGGAATGAATGATACAAATAGAATAGCGGTAAAATATATATATATATCTCTCTCTCTCAAACACACACACACACACGTTCTATTCCTCACTGTCAGTGTCAGAGCAGCTATCATCATCTTTATCCTCAGTTTCCTTTGCGTTCACACAGCTGGAACACCTGCACAAGTCTGTACAACAGAGTCCTGCAGAGAAACAGGAGCATCTGTTTCTCACACACACTCCCTCTGCAACCACAGTGTATGACATGTAGAACAGAATCAGGGGCTGGATTTTTTGTCATCCATGTCACTTGAAGGTTTCCATCTTCCAGTCTCTGTCCTTGATGTGAATGAGGATGCTCTGGTCATCCTTCACTTCAGCAGCTTCCTGCTACTTGTCTTGTACAAAAGAAAAGAACAAAGGATGAATAAATAGGCAGGCAAAAAAATGAAGACTTCATTTTTCCTGGTGGTGTGGTGTTGTAAAAATGGTGCTAGGTGTTGCACCCAAAAAAGGATTTCTTGTGCACACAGATGTACAGCACAGCCAGGACACACCTCTAGAGACAAGTCTGGTTGTTGGGGCCGGCCAGCAAAACACAGGGACAGTCCCAAGTGTACAAGTGTGAGAGAGGGGCAGTGGGGGGTGGGGGAATGGACCGGGGGAGGGGCTTGCTGCTGTAAAACAGTGTGTTGACCAGACAGGGCATCAGGCTGAGGAGCCACAATTCTAAACAGGTATTCAGTGGCATATTAACATCAGGCATGCTATGACATTTATACAAACATACCCAGTACCCCATTAAAGTCAAAGTGTGCTTCATTCTATATCAAAGATCTAAAACACTGGGTGGGGGTGGGGGGGGGCATATTATAGGCATGGGGATGTTATGTATTGGAAAGTAATTTCACACCCACACGCATGCACAACACATTATGACAATTTAGACATACTTCTCCCAACATCTGTGTGTGTGTGTTGGGGGATGGGATGCATTTGCATAGACTACCTACTGTGTGGTGGGGGTGAGGGTGATACCCAGTCTTACCTGCAGTTAAAGTCTGTGTTTTTGTCAAAGCGTCTTTTTGGCGTCTTGCCACCCGCGACGACAAATTTGCAGCCTTTCTTGCAAATGATGCAGATGGCAGGAAGAACGGGGCCAGAGCTGGAGATGGAGAGGCTTGATCTGGACCGAAGTGTCCTGGTCGGAGTAGTCCCAGTAATTGAAGCAGGGATAGCCTGTTGGTCATCTCCCCTCTCTGTTTCTAGCACGAGACGCCGTTTAGGTTTGTCGATCTCTCGCTTGTCAATAATCCTCCGGTACCGTGTGGGATGGAAAGCCGCATCATCGGGAATTTCTTCAAATTCCAGTTCATCAAGACTGTTTGAAACTTTCACTGAAGTGTGATCGCGTCCTTCTTTTACTTTACTTGCTGAGCTTAATTTCGACAATGGTTATAATATTCAAAGGCTCTACAGCAGGGGTCGGAAACCTATGGCACGCGGGCCACCGTTGGCACGCCGAGGCATAATCAGTGGCACGCGACACGCTGGACCAGCATCGGCAAAAAAATTAATAATAAAAAATAGAGCACGATCCTCCAATCGAAATCGCTCCTCAACGCTCTGCTCGGCGGAGGCGCTTATACATGGCGATCGATCGCGATATAATACATAATTTGTGTCCATTTACACCTCCCCTCCGCTACCAATTTACACTCGCCACATATATATGATGTACAAATGATGCAATACGTGCAATAAAGGAAAAAACATTAAAGCCGTTCCAGAAAAATAAGTGAGAAGTATTTTAAACTTTGATTTTAAAATGTCTAAAGTCATGGCTCTTCTAATGTTTTTATTCAGCTACTTTTGTGTAAGAGCGCCATATACTTCTGTATAAAGAGCTTCTCCGTGCAGTTTCCGCCTTCTTTTGGCAGATCTGTTAAGATGATTGGCTGCATTAAAAAATGATTGACAGCTAACTCTGGCTGATAATTGGCTTAATAAAAATTGATTGACAACGAAAGTCTAGTATCTGATTGGCTGCATTCGAAAATGATTGACACATGATACGCCCTTTACCCACGCCCACCGGGGCTCCGGGCTGCAGCATTACATATATGCCGGCCTGCAGCATTACCCTTCTCAGGAAAGTCGCTAAATGACGTCATCGCCTAATTTGCATAGTACATGTTTTTGAAGCTGTAAAAGAATAACGTTGGGAGAGATTAAAAAAATGGGTAAAAACACCCTAAATATGTTAGAACTACAAATGAACAACATCTGTTGCCTTTGAAATAGGCAGTCACTTCTCAAAAGAACTACATGACTTTAATGCTTTGTATAAATAATTTTTACGTAAATTACATAAATAGTTTTTTTTGCTGTGTTGTTAAATGTTAGTATATGAGTAGCAGTTAGCAGGAACTAGTTGGCATAGAAATCAACCTTACAATACAGGCAGTATGCCCGTGTATTATCTCCAATACATGGCTTCAGCCAGCCTTTAAATTCAGAAGTTGATTCCCACTCTTTCCTGTATTTTTGAGAATAGAGTTTAGAGTGAGACATGATGAGCAAGTTAGCTAGATGTTTCGCTTTCACAGAGATGCACTGTGGACGAGTCGAGTGACCGGCTACGTGGTGAATGAGGTGAAGAATGACTGAGACTGTGTGAGTTAAATTCAGTGATTTCTTTTCGTGTCCCACATATTTACATCCCTCGTCGGCGGCAGCTTTGGGCATGCGCAGTTCATGTGCAGTGTGGACCTGCTCTGAGTGTGAGACTGCACTGAGTGTTGCGGGGCTCACGGCCCAGAGGACAGCAACTAAAGAGCGTGTTTGTTCAGAGTCGCCAAAAGTCTCCAATAACACCACAAAAAGTCGCTAGATTTGTCGCTAGTCACTTTTTACTACAAAAAGGCGCTAGAGGGTCTGAAAAGTCGCTAAATATAGCGACAAAGTTGCTAAGTTGGCAACACTGGCTACTGTTTGTCTTAGGAAGACCGACACCAATACCGCCACCTACCGTATTACCGCAACTTAATGCAATTCTAATTCCCTAGAATTTGGGAGTTTATTCATTTTTTGCGTTTCCTCAACGTTTGTGCAACACCTCATATCTTCTTTCTACCGAATAAGACCACCAGGGAGAGAATGTTTAAAAGTTGTACCCCATGACTTTTATTTTGAAAAGACGTCTTGGCACTGAAGCGTTTACCGGCAAGCATGAGCTCGTCGTTAATTCATAGATGTGGTCTTTTCACATCTTGCGTAATAGGTATTTATCGCATACACTATCTGCTTTTAAATAACGAGCCCATTCTTTCGTGAATATCTGGCGAATATAGAACGCTGAGCCAAATTTACCACGGTTTTTTGAAAGGCGAGACTTTTTTGCAGCGCTTACAAACCCCGTATTCATTCAGTGTCTGGGCTGGAAGCAAATCGAGCAGAAGAATGAATAATATGTTAAAATGAGAACAGTCATAGAAACCTGGTATAATTGTTTTTGCTTATGAGGTTTTTGTTCCCGGGAACCCTGCTTGTCTCTAGGTGGTAAGTTTAAATTTGCTTACACGTTAGTCGGAAACTGACCGAAAAGGACTCATGGGACCGTCACACGTGGCCAGCTAATGCCTAAAACACTAATATATAATAGACAGTATTGTCAGTTATACTTTCACGAGTGACCGTAGCGCGCGATTCCGCACACCTCGCACGAATTGGCGCGAGCGGCGGAGTCATTTATATTTGGCGCGTCAAATTCTTTGCAGTGTTCTCTGAAACGACATGTGGTAGAAAGAAAAACCCTTCAAAAACAGGGGAAGGAACATTTACCTGACCAATTTTAATATTGCATTGTGTTGCAGGTTTGAAAAATGCTGCAATTTAGGCTAAAGTACTTGAAAATGCTTGAAGTTGTAACTGTTTTTCGTTTCACAACAAATGGCTATCTGACTGAGTAGTTCTTGTATTACGGTAACAAATACGAGCCTCTTGTAATTCCAGGGCGATTTGACGTTTTGAAAATGTACAACCATTAAGTAATATGATTAAAAAACGAATTATTTCGAATCATTTTGAGTATATGTATATATATTAAACTTAATTAAGTTTATTAAACTTAATTAAGTTTAATATTTAATAATTTAATATTTATTCAACTTAATTAAGTTTAATATGCTGGGAAATACTGAAATGGACCTTGAAGTGCTTGAATTTCACCTTGTAAAGGTGTATGAACCCTGCAAACATGACTTTGTTCATTGCAGAAGCAAATGAAGCGACAGCGCGCGAGATTACTTCATTTTCGGCGCGCGTTTGCGCGCGATTCGTCAAGTATAAACCTAGCTTGATGTTAAAGTGGTCGCGGCTGTGTTTACAATACAGGCATTGATCCCGCCAATCATTATTTGAATGAATGAATGAATGTTCAATTTATATACCCAAGACGCTTTACAATTTGAACACAGGTACAAGTCTCAGACAACCAATCACACACACACCAGCGAGAAGCAGCAGCCAATTGCACACAGCGTACTCTCTACCGGGATCCACAGCCCCCTGGGGGACTGAATGGGGTGCAGGAAGGGGAGAGAGGACAAACCCTAGTGGCAGAGCACCATCCACCACTGGGCATACAAGCACACACACATTCATGCACAGACACTCAGACGACTGCTTATTATTGAACAGAGAGAGACACAGACACACACTCAGGCAGAATTTGTCAGGGACCGCCAATTTTACCTATCCTCCATGTTTTTGGACTGTGGGAGGAAACCGGAGATCCCACGCAAACACGGGGAGAACATGGAAACTCCACTCAGACAGGGACTTGAACTCTCAATGCTGAGAGGCAAATGTGCTAACCACCAAGCCACCGTGTTGCCCAAAGGGTTCAAATGCGAGTACTTTGTGTACTTTACGTTAATGTACTTTTGTCTTTTGTTCCCACCACATGTTGTGCATGCCAACTCTTACCAATGTAATAGGAACAAAAATGTCATTTTGGAGGTTGTGACGTGGTTTTTTGATGTTGCTATTTTAAAATAATAATTATTTAATAATAATATTTCTGTCATGTGGGTATGTATGGAAGTGAATCGGTCTTAGAATTAAAATTTAAATGTAATATGCAAAATGGCAATGTAATCCTAAATTTGCATTTACATGTTGCACTCATACAAGCAACTTTGATCTCAGAATTCAAATTCAATTGCAATAATTCCTTTTCTATTTGCAATCTGGTAGATGTCTATTAATATTTAATTTACACATACATTTGGATGCTTTATTTGTGCATTTATTTAAATGAAAATGTATTTTCCAATTTGAATGATCAAATTCCATGTGATCAAACAAAGGTTGTATCAAACTTAGAATTAAAATGTTATTAACTTAATATGCATTTGCATTCTGTGATAATGCATTTGAAATGTAATTTTCAACTTCACCACCATGCTAAAAAGATGTACAAATTCAAATGTTAAAGGGGAAATACAATAATATTACGATACCAACAGCGCTCAATCTGTGTCAAAATGCATCATTTTGAAAATGCATTACAAGCAGAATTCATTTTCATTTTCATGGTCTTCCACTACAGTCAGCCAATCAGATTCCACAGCCCTCCACTTTAATCATCCAAACGGGTTCCACATCTTTCCCCCTCAGGTAGCCACTCAGGACGGGACTATAGCACGCTAAGCAGTACAGGCAAGTTTTATTATTGCCAAATTGAGCGCTATGGCAGAGCAACTAAATGTGCCTTGAAGTATGGTGACCCTGCATGAAGCTGGCACCTCATGTGATCAGAAATAGACAATTTCTGCTCGTTTATGCTGGTTTGTTTGAAGAAACATTTGTGTTGTCGTATTTCCTACATTGTGGTAATATGTTTAATATTTCAAGCAGCAAAAATGTGGCCAGCAGAAGCTGCATATTACCACAATACACAACAGTTCCAATACACAATAGCTGTTACAACCTTTGTACAGTACTGACTGTGTTCTCCTGTCTCCTCTGTACAGTACTGACTGGGTTATCTTGTCTCGTCAGTCATGCTGTCCTGCTGCAGGTGTCACTGTGTCCTGCTGTTACTGCTGCTGATGGTCATAACCGGTAAGTGGACTGAACTGGTTCTCTGAGATCATCAGGTTTGAACCATTTTTGAACCATTTAACTTTCTTTGTAGTAATATGAAAATAAATGATGAAATGAAATTGTTACATAATCACAATGGAAAATATATACATTGTAATTCATTTTTATTATTTTTTAAATCTTTTAAAGTTTGTCTTCCAGGCTCTTTCCCTTCAGTGAAGGTGAATCTTTATGGTGCTGCTACTCTCCCCTGTAATCACACGTGTTCTGGTCTGGTCACGTGGACTGTGTCCCATAAACAACGTGACATTCTAGCTCAGTGTGACCAGATATCCTGTCAGTCAAAGGAGGGATTTCACATGTCCCATGATCAGTACCTAAAGGGAGATCTCTCCCTCACCATCACTGCTGTTGATTACACTAAGAGGGCCTGGTACACCTGTACCTGTAATAATAAAGACATCTGTGATGTGAGTCTGCAGATAGAGGGTCAGTGTCCTCAGTTTATTACCCAGTTAATACAGTAGCATTATTACAGTAGTTACATGGTCAAAGATACTGTATATTATAATGAATATCCCAATTTGTTTCCTCAGCAGCCTTGAAATCTTCAGTTAAAATGAAGCCTGGTGATTCTCTGGTCCTGGGTTTGCCCATATCAGAGCCAGTGGAGGTGATTTATAACAGCACAGATGCAGCGGCTCCCTTTAGTGGACAGATCTGCACAGTGCATGAACGCTCACTGCAGTGCAAAGATGAATACAGTCAGAGAGCATCACTCATGTCTGTTGTTGAGCTGAGAGGAACAGCACCATCTGATAGTGGAGTTTACACCATCCAGGACATCAATAATGAAGAAGTCATTCATACATACACAGTTATTGTGGAAGGTGGGTGTTGATTGTCATTCTAAGTTTGTGTGGGGATTAGTCTCAAGTTTAAAGAAGTATCTCTGTTTGTTTCTGTGTGTTGTAGAAATCCAGCCACATCCAGTCAGAGGGCAGGGGGTCTCTGTACCAGTGTGGGTGTGGACTCTGATTCTACTGGTGATGGTGCTTTTGTTTGTGGGATCAGTGGTGATCAACGTGAGGCAGTGGAGAACCAATCAGCACCTCCAGAATAGATCTGGAGTGGACGGAACCAGTCAGCTATAACCACATCAGTATTCACATGAATGTTATCATGAAATGTGACCATCATTGTGTGTGTTGGGCATCCCATGGAGAAATTTATGAGACTGTGGACGTGTGTGTGTGTGTCTCTGTGGTGAGAGAACCTTGAAGAACTTTGGGAGACGGCATCAGAGGAGCAGCAGGTCTGCATGAAGGAACCTGCAGTGACTTGTTCTGAGAAGATTATTGTTGGCAGTGAGTACTGGATTGCCAGTGAGATTGTAGTCATGTTGGTAATAAGTGCTGGATGATCATGTTAGCACTGTGCTGGATTATCAGTGACACTACCATCATGTAGGAAGTGAGTACAGGATAATTACTGAGATGGTCATATTGTCAGTGTGACTGACATTCTCTACAGTTTCAGTTTGAGCTTTGTTAGCCGCTTAATCAGTAGCTGTTGGCTTGTGTGTGTGAGAGAGAACTGAGTATTTATTTATCAGTAAGTGGTGTATGTGTTTGATGCAGAGGTGTCAATTCCAGGTTCAGAAAGTAAAAGTCCTCACCAGGATTTTGCTCAAGCTTTCTAGATCTTCTAATTAGTGCAATCCAGGTAAAATTAGTGGAATCAACACAATCCAAGAAGCCTTAGCAAAATCCTGTTGAGGACTTTTACTTTCTGAACCTGGAATTGACACCTCTGGTTTGGTGTTTGTATAGCTGCAGGTGTTTGTTTTTTATTCAGAGTCTGCATCTGGACTGAACTGCACAGTATTGGTGAAAATGTTTCTGTCACTCTAGGACTATTACACAGACAAGAACACTGGCTCAACACTCTGGCTTTTGCATGGGTTGTGTTTACACCTGTACTAGAACCCGTGGGCTATGTGAGGGTGATGTTTACATCTGTGAGACTGTCCTTTTCACTGAAACTGGACTACAACATATTTCAGAGAATTTTTTAAATGTCTGAGTAGGTTATAATTCCATTTTGACGCTAAATCGGTATCACACTTAGCAGTAAAAGCTTCCGATGAAGTGCCTTTTTGAATATTTCTTCATATAAATTTGAATGTTCATATTTCACTAACCATCATTTCACTTGTAAATGAATACTGAAAGTTATTTAGCCTATGAAATGTCACATTTTGGAAATGTAACACTTGTTAGGTTTTAAGATCTTAACATCGAACCCACAAGAACAGCCAGTGCTGATCATTTCATTCAGCCCTTTATCTGACCTTTAACTATCTGGACCAGAGATTTGCTTTGGGCTCCTTTTGTGACTGAGGAAGACAGTAGAGGAACCTCAGTAGCAGAGTGCTATACTCAGAAGAAGAGTACTATACTCAGTAGAAGAGTGTCAAGCTCAGTAGAAGAGTGCTATACTTGGTAGAAGAGTGTCGTGCTCAGTAGAAGAGTGCTATACTTTGTAGAAGAGTGTTGTGCTCCTCTGTGTGTGTTGAGTCTTTTAGGAGTCTATGGACCAGAGTAGAAACAGTGGTCTGGATGAACAGCAACCTCCAGCATCTGGTAGTAAACAGTAACTTGTTCTGAGGAGATTATAGTCATATTGGAAAATGAATACTGGATTACTACTGAGATTATTGCCGTATTGGAGAGTGAGTACTGGATTACCAGTGAGATTATCAGTGATGATGGAGAGGTTCAGCTGCAGCTGTATGGACATCCAGGGAGGTATTGTAGAGACACTGGAGTCTGGAGCACCATCACCTACAGTGTACAACCCAGGTTGTCCTTAAACCAGACAAACGAACCGGGTTAAATGTACTGCATCTGATACTGTATGTGTAAATTGAAATGATCTTGTACAGGCATTTCCCTGCAATGATGTTCATAAAAGATTAAGGCCACAGTCTTCAAATGAACACTAATGATTCTTTAGTTCATTCATTTTATTGTCTAATAGCTGCTATAGTGAGAAACAGGATTAAACAATCCAGACACATTAATTTTTTCTAAATCTATATCTAACTACCTGAAATGGCAGCTCCCTACTGTTATGACCTCCGTCGTATTGTGTCATAATGATGTCAGTTATGCCTGTGTCTGTTATGAGTCTGCCCCTTAAAGACTGTTTACAGGAGACCGTCCGTTCTTCGCCTTCCACACCTGATGCGGCTTAACGTAACGATGGAGAGAGGAGGAAGAACAGTATATCAAGTATAGAGGTGGAAGTGGACATGGATGAGAGAGGCTACGCCTCGGTTTTGTGCACATTCGGATTCCCGATTTGATAATTTGGTTGTTGATTCTTACTTTGTACGATTGAGTCTACATTTTTCTAATATATATTTGTTGCACCAGTAGTAGGGGTGACTGGCTGTTTTGTTTCTTGTTTGAGGGTTTGTTTCTGTGTTTTGCTAATCAGGGAGTTAGGAAAGACATTGTTTTCTTTGTTTCACGTTTTGTTTGGAAAAGGGTTAATTAGCATTTCCTGCGTTAGTTCGTGTGGGATTCTTTTGTTGTTCGTTTTTGTTTTCAGTGAGGGTCACCCTGAAGTATACCTGGTGTTATTACTCCTGTCATCCTATATTCAATTTGGGCTGTCTAAGTGGATGTTGTTTTTGGCATTCGGCTGCTACAGTTCATCATATACCGGTCCATCACTTTCACTATATCTGTTACCAGTCCCCACCTAGACGGGGTACGTAACACTACCTAGCAACTTCAGTTCTGTTTTGACAATGGAGTGTGTTAAAGTGTAAAATAAGTATTTTCATTCCTACACCTGTTGTGATGTTTTTTATGTGGCTGATTGGTTAGCGGTAGATTGAGTCTTAAATAATGAAAAGACACTTACAGATTCTCTTAGTAGTGTCTGGGGCTGCATTGTAGTTTAATTTTACATTGCTGATTCATTCAGTATGTACTTTTTTTCTGAAATTACTTCCTGTCTATAGCTGTAAAATGATGTTTGTGTGAATGCTTTTGTGTAATTAATTTCACATAGGTGTGATGCTTTTTGAATCTGTGATGCTTTTGTAATCGTACAGCTAATCCAAGCAAAATGGCCTTATTACTGTACTTTAGAATTTTTGTACTTTATTTTTGTACTTTGTCTTTTGTATATGTTACAAAAATACACTGCTCAAAAAAATAAAGGGAACACTCAAATAACATCCTAGATCTGAATATTCTCATTGAATACTTTGTTCTGTACTTTGTGCTGACAACAAAATCACACAAATATCATCAATGGAAATCAAATTTATTAACCAATGGAGGCCTGGATTTGGAGCCACACACAAAATTAAAGTGGAAAAACACCCTACAGGCTGATCCAACTTTGATGTAATGTCCTTAAAACAAGTCAAAATGAGGCTCAGTATTGTGTGTGGCCTCCACGTGCCTGTGTGACCTCCCAACAACGCCTGGGCATGCTCCTGATGAGGTGGCGGATGGTCTCCTGAGGGATCTCCTCCCAGACCTGGACTAAAGCATCCGCCAACTCCTGGACAGTCTGTGGTGCAACGTGACGTTGGTGGATGGAGCGAGACATGATGTCCCAGATGTGCTCAATCGGATTCAGGTCTGGGGAACGGGCGGGCCAGTCCATAGCTTCAATGCCTTCATCTTGCAGGAACTGCTGACACACTCCAGCCACATGAGGTCTAGCATTGTCCTGCATTAGGAGGAACCCAGGGCCAACCGCACCAGCATATGGTCTCACAAGGGGTCTGAGGATCTCATCTCGGTACCTAATGGCAGTCAGGCTACCTCTGGTGAGCACATGGAGGGCTGTGCGGCCCTCCAAAGAAATGCCATCCCACACCATTACTGACCCACTGCCAAACCGGTCATGCTGAAGGATGTTGCAGGCAGCAGATCGCTCTCCACGGCAAATTTGCCAATCAGGGTGTTCTCTGGCAAATGCCAAGCGTCCTGCACGGTGTTGGGCTGTTAGTACAACCCCCATCTGTGGACGTCGGGCCCTCATACCATCCTCATGGAGTCAGTTTCTAACCGTTTGTGCAGACACATGCACATTTGTGGCCTGCTGGACGTCATTTTGCAGGGCTCCTCCTGTTCCTTCTTGCACAAATGCGGAGGTAGCGGTCCTGCTGCTGGGTTGTAGCCCTCCTACGGCCTCCTCCACGTCTCCTGGTGTACTGGCCTGTCTCCTGGTAGCACCTTCAGCCTCTGGACACTATGTTGACAGACACAGCAAGCCTTCTTGCCACAGCTCGCATTGATGTGCCATCCTGGATTAGCTGCACTACCTGAGCCACTTGTGTGGGTCGTAGAGGCCGTCTCATGCTACCACAAGTGTGAAAGGACCACCAACATTAAAAAGTGATCAAAACATCAACCAGAAAGCATAGGTACTGAGAAGTGGTCTGTGGTCCCCACCTGCAGAACCACTCCTTTATGGGGGGGGGGGGGGGGGGGGGTCTTGCTAATTGCCTCTCATTTCTACCTGTTGTCTATTCCATTTGCACAACAGCAGGTGAAATTGATTCACAATCAGTGTTGCTTCCAGGCTGGCCTGGGGCCCCCAGACAACAACAGGTTAAGAATTAAATGCAGCGACAAACTGTGTGAGCCCCCCTTTACATTCTCAAAGTCATGAGCAATGACACTGTTCTCAGAATCCTCCTCAAGGGGGCCCCTCCCACCAGCTGCTGAAGGCAGGCAGACACTGTCCTGGCAGACAGCCAAGTTTTAGACGCCGGCAAATATGAAACTTAACCATGAAGTGAATTTATCCATCAGGAAAACAAAAGAAGGAAGAGGAACACAAAAAAACTAGTGGTGGGCCGTTAACGGCGTTCGTTAATTTGATACTCTTATCGGGCGATATAAAAATTATCGCCGTTAATCTATCTACTAAATGGGTAAGCAAACTATGATGACTTTCAACTTGACAGTTTAGCTCGGCTGTATTCCTAACCAAATTGCACAGTAGGGGCGAGAACGAGTTTTCAAACCTGTGAATTAAAAATCGTACGTGTGTTTACATGGATGCAGCCACCATGGACGTAGTTTTGATTTCATAAGTGGGGGGGACACAACCTGGGGTGGCGTGGCGAACTGTTGAGCGGGGGGGGGGGTGCTGCATGATCCTAGTGCTAGATTTGTCGCTATTTGGATATTGGTTTTTTAACCGTTAAAAAGTGGGGGGGACATGACTTCGTCGCTACTTAAATATTTGGTTTTAACTGTAAAAACTGGGGGGGACCAAAACCGGCTTTTGAAAAAGTGGGGGGGACATGTCCCCCCCGTCCCCCCCCAAAACTACGTCCGTGGCAGCCACGAAGTCGCCAGGTTTGCTTCATGGAAAATTCATTTTAGGAACGTAAAATATTACCGGAGCGGAGCTCGGAGCGGACGTTTTCTGCATGGTCCTAGCGCTAGATTCGTCGCTATTTAAATATTTATTTTTAACCGTTAAAACTGCAGAGGACCAAACCGGCTTTTGAAAAAGTCCCCCCCAAATTATGTCCGTGAGGTTAAATGTACTAAATGTTGGCTTACATTTCAAATATCATGTTTAGCTGAATAAACATGTTATCAACCCCTTTTAATGTACAGTATGTAGGCTTACAAATTCATGTTTAACTGAATAAACCGTTGAACACGAGTAGCCTACATTTTATTGATTATGTTTTTTTCTTCAAGTATCAAAGTAGAACAGCTTCCTCAAGCAGTCATTGATGCATTTTGGAAACAGGAGATGAGCCCCTGGTCTAATGTCTGTATTAAGAAACCCTATCTCAAAAGCTGACTTTTAGTTATTACTTGGGTAGCACACATATGAGCCATTTTAATATAGATTCATCTAGATTAATTTCAAGATTTCAGTGAGATTAATCTAGATTAAAAAAATTAATCTGCCCACCCCTAAAAAAAACACAAGACAGTGGTAAGTGATGATTTACACTGGATAAATTAGGCCTACCTGTACAAATGGTGTAATTTAGCAGCAGGTAGGCTAAAAACAATATATACGTCCCGGGTAATCCCATACTTAAATCTGCTATGTTCAGCTACAAGTAGTAAATTTGTAAAGTAGTTAGTTTGAGGTGTATATGCTGTGGTTCTTGAAGGTGGACTGCGGCCAGATATGTTTTTTTTTTTGGCCGGAGGGGGGTTTGGGCATGAGATTTCTGGTGTGGAGGTTGGGGGGGGCCCGATTGGTGTCTTTGCTTGGGGCCCCCAAATACCTTGAAACGGCACTGGTTGCTTCCCAACTGAACAGGTTGGTTTCACAGAAGTGTGGTTGACTTGGAGTTATATTGTGTTGTTTAAGTGTTCTCTTTATTTTTTTGAACAATGTATATTTGTTTCACACCAACATGACCGATTACAATCTGAATTTGATTTGATATTAATTTGATATTTTAAAAATGGTTTCTTGTCATTTATAAATTATATAATGTAACGCACCACCCAGGCTACCCCTACACTCACGACTAAGGGAGTTCAACCCTGTGCATATGCAAAGTGCATATTCGTGTGCCTAAGTGTGTGTGTGTGCTCTACCCTCAGTTATCCCTCTGTTCTTCCAGTATCTGTGGAAGAAAATAAAGGGCCTCTGGTGTTTGGATCTCTGTTTATTCAAGTCATTACATATAATCTGTTGTGTGTGTGTGCGTGCATGTGTTTACAAGCTTTATTTAAATGAAAGAAACATCTGAGCCTGCTTCAGTGCCAAGACGTATTTTCAAAATAAACTGAACATGTGAACCTATAAGCACAAAGGTATCAAGTACATAGTAGGAGCAATGCATTTCATGTGCATCTGGACTTGTGAAGTATTTTTCACATTTATGAAAACGAATCAAAACTCAGATGTCCTGTATTTTGCATTGGCTCATATTTATATTACGCTCTCGAAATGTGTTTTGCGCCCCCTAGCCCGTGTACGACGCCCAGTATTTAGCAGAGTGGAATACTTTCTTCCGTATTGTTTGTACTCTCGGCTTCTATATTGCTTTTTGGTTTATTTAAATATTAAATATATTTTACACAGCAGTCTCACCCCATATATGTACCTTACGCGGAGATCTGCTTCACACATTACTTCATTAGTGGTAAGTAATAAGTAAAATGTTCAGAAATAACTCTTAGCACATGAAGTAGCTCATGAATTCGCTAGCTAGCTAAGGCCTATTTGTTGACTGTTTCATAGATAGTTTGTTTACTAATAAAAATAAACGACAACAATTACGATTTAGCTTTTTTTATTCAAATACATCGTTCGCTGTTGAAGGCCCGTTCAGTGTTTTTTCAGGTTTTATTCAGGCTCCGTGTTTGTGGCCTGGCTAACTGCTGTACTAGTAAAGAAAATGAAATGCTAACTTAGCTAGCATATATGAATTGAAAGTTGACAGTGCAGTCAGATTTCTGTATTTCAATATGACTGTCGATGCCATGTGGGATCACCATGTCCACAGAGATTATGTTTACATGCGTGTTAGTTACATGTGATGAGAGTGCTTGCATATGTTGTCTTAGTTTGTAGCGCCAGGTCTGCTAACTAACTACAGCATTTGGTCCTAGACTGACTCTCCTTCCATAACATAGTGAAATTTAATTAGTGGAAACCAAGAGTGGACTGGGGAGAAAAAGTGTATGTGTGTGTGTATATATATATATATATATATATATATATATATATATATATATATATATATATAATATATATATATATATATATATATATATATATATATATATTAGTAGCAGTGTCGGTCAAATGGGGGACGATGCTAACTCCCATGAGCTCCGATACTGTTGTATGTTTTGTGTAGTGTTAAGACATGTGGTTATTGATTGTGTGCTGTTTAGTTAAGTTGCCCCGTATCGGTTTACGTATGTGTACTATTTCCTACCGTGTGTGTGTGTGTTAACCTTGTCGTTAATGCCATTCCCTCATGCGCTGTGTGTTTTCTAAGTTTGTTCTACGTGATCATTCCTCCATTTACGTGATTATGTGCCATATTTTGTTAATTGTGAATTTACACCCCAATCAAAATTTGTCCTCCGCATTTACCCATCTGTGCAATTAGAACAAACACACACTAGTGATTACTAGGGGGCTGTGGATCACACGTGCCCAGAGCGGTGGGCAGCCCTAGCCCGGCGCCTGGGGAGCAGTTTGGGTGAGGTGCCTTGCTCAAGGGCACCTCAGTCATGGCCTCAGGTCTGGGAATCGAACTCACGACCCTCCGGTCACAAGACCAGTTCCCTACCACCTGGCCATGACTGCCCATTTGGCCTGTACTGTATACTTGTATAAATTCCAATAAATCAGTGCTTCAGTTTGGCATAATACTGTACATATTAGATACTACCCTGATTTCACAAATCAAATTTAGTTATTTGAGCAAAATGATGGTTTGCAGCTAATGAAAACCCAAAACTCAGTATCTCAGAAAATTTGATAAATAAGTAAATTAAAAAAAGGATTTTAATACAGAAATCTTGGCCTACTGAAAATTATGTACAGTATATACCGGGGTGCCCATTACGTCGATCGCGATTGAAGGAATGTGGGTAGATCGCATGACATTAAAAAGTAGTTGATGAATGACAGGCTATCGTCCATCTGCACTGACGGTTGCAACGATCGACACACATACACCGCCCCGGTAAGAATTTACGTTCACCCCCCCCCCCCCCCCCCCCCAACAATTTACACTTGCCACCTCCTCCAGGTTCAAATCTCACTCCAGGCGATCTTGAAAAGGTAGATCTTTCTGACTTGGTCATCTTATAAGTAGCTCGCAAGCTGAAAACTTGTGGGCACCCCTAGTATATACTACTACATCAGTGCGGTGTGGCATGGAGGCATCAACTTGTGGAACTGCTGAGGTCTTATGGAAGCCCAGAGTGCCAACATTTCTGTATTGACTAATTTATTGAGATGCACCTGTAAATTCTATTTTAGTGATTTTCCCTGCAAATGAGACATTAGATAACTACAAATCATTTAATCAGAGATGGAAAGATCGATATAATATGATCTTTATCAGATGATTTTCAAACAAAATACATGATCGGCAGATTTTGCAGATGGTTATTTGTATGCGACTATCATACGTTGAACACAGTTATGTACCTAGCTAGCTAGCTTGTAGCTAAAATGAGACAAACTAAGGCCAAAGAAACAATTAAAATACATTTTTCTTCTTAACTTGAAATTACTGAAAAAAGATAGCTAGCTAGCCTAAACAACCAATACCTAGCTGTCACGGTGTGCGCTCCTCTGTTCTGTGGAGAATTCCGGAAGGCCAGCTCCAAAGGGGAGGGACGTGCATAGAGGCTGTTGATGTGACTCGTCCACACACCAGCATTTTTTTTTCATGTTATTTATTAACCATTAAAATATGAATAAAGTTGCCTTTTGAAATTGACTCAAAATAAGAACTTAAACAATGAGAATATCTCGAAATAATGACCTAGAAATTCACTTCATAATCAAATCAGATTTTTTTTATATTTTATGTGGCAAAAATAGGCTTATATACATGTGTAAATGCTGTGTCTTGCACAATGCAAGTAGATTGCGGTATGTCTTCAAAATTATATGAATAATTTTGTCTCCTCTGTACAGTACTGACTGGGTTCTCCTGTCTCCTCTATACAGTACTGACTGGGTTCTCCTGTCTCCTCTATACAGTACTGACTGGTTTCTCCTGTCTCCTCTATACAGTACTGACTGGGTTCTCATGTCTCCGCTGCCTTCTGTCATGCTGCCCTACTGCTGGTGTTTCTGGTTTGTGCTGTTACTAATGACATTTCTAAATGGTAAGTGGTCATTATTGGTTATCTTAAGGTGTTAACTTTATCTCCATATTGTGCTGATGTCACGAGAAGCAGATGTCTACTGAAGATTGTGATGTGGTTGTTTACGAGGGTCCCTTTCATAGGACCCTAGTTTGGTTTTCAAATTGCTGCATTTCTGCATTTTCAATTAATAATTTTATGGCAAAATGCTGTCATTTCTTAGATTCAAAGTCAGTGCTGACCAGACCATGATCCTCACTGAGCCTATTCCCTCCATGTATGCAGAGTATCATAAACAATATGCCCATTAAGTATTGCTGTGGTATCTCGTATCTTTCTCTGTGATGTAGTTTTAATGGTCAGCAGTGTGCAAACACATTGATTTAAAGCCTGTTTTGATTGATTTGAATATTTTATTTCGGTCGCAGTAATACAACCACCAATAACATAATTTCCTAAATTATCAATGAGCTATTCCATGACCAAAAAGGTATAGACTCAAGCCAGAACTTATTTTTGATCAAAGTCTTTTTATTGAACATTTTTGTCATATACAAAAAATGGGAAAGATTAAACAATCCTGTATCCCTTCAACGCTCCCCCCCCCCACCTTAACACCTGATTTAAAAAGAAACTTCAACATATTCAAGAAGGCTACTAAAATATTTTTAAAACTTATTTTGTTATTTTGACTTTTACGTTTAAATATATTTAAAAATTATATTAACATAATGTAACCAAACAACATAACAAAAAAACAACACAACTTCACATAATACAATATTACAGAAGAAACACAAACAATACATAAATAATTACCTTTATTTAAAGTATAATTTCTATTATAATTACAGTACTGTTTATATAATTATTACCACACATGACGGTAATAATGATTTATATTTATCCATTACGGGCGGCATGGTGGTGTGGTGGTTAGCACTGTCGCCTCGCAGCAAGGCGATTCGATTCTCGGTCTGGGCTGCTCTGTGTGGAGTTTGCATGTTCTCCCTGTGCCTGCGTGGGTTTCCTCCGGGTACTCCGGTTTCCTCCCACAGTCCAAAGACATGCGTGTTCGGTTGATTGATCACTCTAAATTGCCCGTAGGTGTGAGTGCGTGCGTGTGTGTTGGCCATGCGGTGGACTGGCGACCTGCCCATGGTGTACCCTGCCTTCGCCCGGAGATGCTGGGATTGGCTCCAGCCCCCCCGTGACCCCGACTAGCGGGATTAAGTGGTTCAGATAATGGATGGATGGATGGATTTATCCATTACACAATTTAATTTACTTTACCTGAAACATTCCTGCATATGTTCGGTGTTTAGTTTCCAAACCACTTATTATGTCATCTTTTTTGTTCTAAGTCACGTTTCTTGTTCCAAGTAATCAATTTTCTGTTCGCAGCTTTCGATCCTTTTCTTTCATCAAGCGTTAATGTCCATCTAGGGTTAGGGTTCATCATACTTTTCAGTTGATTAACGTCATTTATGAGCTCTAGCAGCGTAGTTTGATTGGACGTAGATTTTTGGATCTCCTTCATGTCTTCATTTTTTCAGGCAGTCATGAAATCATGTAGTTTGCATTGAGTTGGAGGTTACATTACTCTAGTATGTTTCAAGTAACTAAATGCCTGTCTGGCTTGTCTTCTATCTGGAGCTTAAATGCACTCTGGGTGTTCTTAAGTAACATTTGTCTTGAGCTAGTGGAGTTAAATGACATCAAGCATCAGTAAATATTACATCTGCAGTTATATAGTTGCCTTTTTAACAGTTACCAGTATGTTAATATTTGCATTGTAAACCAACAAGTAATTAATATTAAACATTTTCTTGATCTCTCCTTCAGTGTCTGCCATGTCTTCATCTGTCATGGTGAAGTTTAACGAGACTGCTACTCTTACCTGCAGTCAGACGTGTTCTGATCTGGTCACGTGGACTGTGTCCCATAAACAACTTGACATTTTGGCTCAGTGTGACCAGACATCCTGTCAGTCACAGGAGGGATTTCACATGTCCCATGATCAGTACCTGAAGGGAGATCTCTCCCTCACCATCACTGATGTTGACTTCACCAAGAGGGGCTGGTACATGTGTGAATGTGATGGTGTAGACTTGTGCCATGTCACTCTTCAGATTGAGTGTAAGTCTGTTTATTTCTTCTCCTGGTCATTGGTATATTAATTTGTATCACCTTTTCCCTGAATTTACAAATTTTATATTTTTTCTCTTCAGCTTTGAGATCTTCAGTTCAGTTAATGCCTGGTGACCCTCTGGTCTTGGATTTGCCCATATCTGAGTCAGTGGAGGTGATTTATAACAGCGCAGATGCAGCTGCTCCCAAACAGATCTGTACAGTGGAAGGACACACTCTACAGTGTAAACCTGAATACAGTCAGAGAACATCTTTCATGTCTGCTGTTGAGCTGAGAGGAACCGAACCATCTGATAGTGGAGTTTACACCATCAGGGACCTCAGTAATAAATGGGTTATTCAGACGTACACAGTGTCAGTGCAAGGTATGTTTTTTCTTTTTTCCTCCTGAAATGTTTTTGGTTTGTGGTCCAGTTAATATTAACACCTGCACTTAGAAATCAATATGAGGGACATGCTACATGGATGTTTCATGCATATATTATATACACATACACACACATAAATAGGGGTGCATCTCAATAAATTAGAATAATTGATTTCAGTAATTCAGTACAAAAAGTGAAACGCATATATTATATAGGTCGATTACAAACAGAGTGATCTATTTTAAGTGTTTATTTCCGTTAATGTTGATGATTATGGTTCAAATACTTGGTTGAGGCTCCTTTTGCACGAATTACTGCATTAATGCGGTGTGGCATGGAGGCAATCAGCCTGTGGCACTGCTGAGGTGTTATGGAAGCCCATATATATGATAGCAGCCTTCAGCTCGTCTGCATTGTTGGTCTGGTTGGTCTTCCTCTTGACAATAGATTCTCTATGGGGTTTAGGCAGGGTACCCGCGGGTCCTTAAAAAGTCTTAAAATGTCTTAAATTTAGTTTTCCATATTCAAGGCCTAAAAATGTCTTAAAATGTCTGGAATTTTATGAGGGGAGGCATTAAATTATTATAAGTGTGTGTTGTTCAGTTGTTCTGGCGCGATGTGAACTTTGCCTTCCCCCCCCCCCCCCCCATCCCCCCCCCCCCCCCCCCCCCCCCCGGGCGGTCAACAATTCTCGTCCGCCACACCCCCCCGTCAACGATGTGGAACACACCTGCATCCCCAGTAATAGTCTTATTTTTTCTTGTGAGAGGTATTAAAAAGGTCTTAAAAGTCATTGAATTTGAGATTTAAAAATGTGCAGATACCCTGGGTTTAGGTTAGGTGAGTTTGCTGGGCAACCACAGTGATACTGTGGTTGTTAAACCAGGTATTGGTACTTTTGGCAGTGTGGACAGGTGCAAAGTCCTGATGGAAAATAAAATTTCCATCTCCTAAAAGTTTGTCGGCAGAGGGAAGCATGAAGTGCTCTAAAAGTTCCTGGTAAACGACAGCGGTGACTTTGGTCTTGATATAGCACAGTGGACCTGCACCAGCAGATGACATGGCTCCCCAAACCATGTCATGGCTACTTTTTCCTTCCACTCAACTCTGAGTGGAAGCCCTCTGTGCTTAGCAATGACCTTTTGTGGCATACCCTCCTTGAGGAGTGTGTCAATGATCTCTGGACATCTGTCTTCCCCATGATTGTGTAGCCTACTGACCGAGACTAAGGGACAATTTTAAACACTTAGGAAGCCTTTGCAGGTGTTTTGTTAATTATTCTAATTTCCTGAGATGTTGACTTTAAGGGTTAAAGCCAATTAAAACCCAAATCATCAACATTTAACACAAACACTTGAAATAGATCACACTTGTTGGTCATGAATCTATATAATATGCGTTTCACTTTTTGTATTGAACTACTGAAATACAAAATATATATATATATTTACGTGTGTGTGTGTGTGTGTGTGTGTGTGTGTGTGTGTGTGTACATTATGTTGTCAAAAGTATTTGCTCTGAATCAGGTGCATGGAATCACTTCCATGGCCACAGGTGTATAAAATTAAGCACCTAGGTATGCAAAGAATTTGTCGCTCTCAGGAGCTCAGTGATAGGATGCCACCTGTTCAGCAAATCCAGTCATGGAATTTTCTCGCTCCTAAATACACCGTGTTTCAAATTATAATGCAAAAAGTGTTTAGGAGTAAGAAGGTACGTTTTTTTTTTTGTTTTTCAGTTAAACCCATTGATAGTGATGTGTGTCAGGGCTCTTTATATCACTGAAAGCCATTGCGAACACTTGTGCTAATTAGTTTAGCAGGTGTGTCCAATTAAAGGCAAGACTACTTATGAAGGCTGTCCCACATTATTAAGCAGCCTACATTTTCAGCCAAAATGGGAAAGAAAAAGGATGTCTTGTCTGCTGAGAAGCAAAAAATTGTGGAGTGTTTAGTTCAAGGCATGACTACAATCAACATTGCCAAGACACTTCATCGCACAATTAAGAAGTATGTAGCTGATTCAGAGCACACACGTGTGCGTGCTGATTGAGAGAAAATTGAGGACTCTTTCCTCAATTTAGGTTAAAAGAGCAGCTGCAAAAATTCCTTGTTCCATGCAGACAAGTTTTTGAAGCTGCTGGTGCCTCCAACATCCCCAGAACAAGATGCAGGGTCCTTCAGAGGTTTGCAGCTGTGCGTAAGCCATCCTGTCCACCTCCTCCATCCACTGCACACAAGCAGAAACGGCTCCAGTGGGCCAAACAATACATGAAGACTGACTTCAAAACTGTTTTGTTCACCGATGAGTGCTCTGCAACGCTCGATGGTCCAGATGGATGGAGTGGAGGATGGCTAGTTGATGGACACCCCATGCAAACAAGGCAATGGCACCAACAAGGAGGACGTGGATTAATATTTTGGGTTGGAATCATGGGGAGAGAGATTGTTGGCCCTGAAGTAGTAAAGATGACCTCCATAATGTATGTGAAGTTTCTCAAACAGCCGTCTCATGCTGCAAAGAGCACATTTGTGTCTGTGGCTGCTATGGGCATAAAAGGGGACAAACTTATGGTGTGGCCCCCATGCTCCCCTGACCTCAGCCCCATTGAGAACCTCTGGAGCATCATCAAACGGAGTGTTTATGATGGTGGGAGGCGGTTCACATCTAAGCAACAGCTCTGGGAGAGAATTCTATCCTCATGCAAAACAATAGAAGCAGATACCATCCAAAACCTTACAATTTAATCGATGTGTTCAGAAGCTCCTTTCGAACAAGGGGTCCTATGTGCAAATGTAACATCACCTAGAATAATGTTTTGAATTGGAAACTGTTTGATTTCAGTTTGTAATAACCTGCTAATGCTTACAATTTCACAAATGACCATTTTTGTTGTTTATAAAAATGAAAAAGTTGAAAAGTCTGCTGTGCATAATAATTTGGAGTGTTTTTTGAGTGTTGCTTATTTATTATTTTTATATACTGACTGATATTGGGAATTTGAAAAAAACCTTTCAATTGTACTCTTATAGTTGACTGGAAAATTACAATGACTACAATTCATATAGGTAATTTTGAAGAAGGAGAAGGCTGTTCACAAGGTTTAGGATTGTGTTTATGGGGATTGTTTACTGTTCTTCCAGAAGTGCATTTGTGAGGTCACATACTGATTTTGGACGAGAAGGCCTGGCTCTCAGTCTCCGCTCTAATTCATTTATAGGATTGAGGTCAGGACTCTGTGCAGGCCAGCGAAGTTCATCCACACCAGACTCTGCCATCCATGTCTTTATGGACCTTACTTTGTGGACTGGTGCACAGTCATGTTGGAAGTGGAAGGGTCCAGGTCCAAACTGTTCCCACAAAGTTGGGAGTATAGAATTGTCCAAAAAGTCTTGGTATGCTGAAGCATTCAGAGTTCCTTTTACTGGAACTAAGGGGCCAAGCCCAGCTCCTGAAAAACAACCCCACACCATAATCCCCCCTCCACCAAACATTTCACTTGGTACAATGCAGTCAGACAAGTACAGTTCTCCTGGCAACCGTCAAACCCACTGCATCCGACGCTTTGCACTGCACTTGGTGATGTATGGCTTGAATGCAGCTGCTCGACCATGGAAACCCTTTCCATGAAGCTCTCTGCACACTGTTCTTGAGCTAATGTGAAAGCCACATGAAGTATGGATGTCTGTAGTGATTGACTCTGCTGAAAATTGGCATCCTCTTCACACTATGCACTTCAGCATCCACTGATCCTGCTCCATCAGTTTACGTGAACTACCACTTCATGGCCGAGTTGCTGTCGTTCCCAAACACTTCCATTTTCTTATAATACAGCTGACATTTGACTGTGGAATATTTAGGAGCGAGGAAATTTCACGACTGGATTTGTTGCACATGTGGCATCCTATCACTGCTCCATGCTGAAATTCACTGAGCTCCTGAAAAAAAAGTAACATTTACTTTGTTTCCACAATGTTTTTTTATTTATTAAATTTTTTTTTTGTGTTTCTGAAAGCCAACAAATTGCACTTTGGAATGACCTTATTATTGCATCACGTTTTTGATCTGAGTTTGTTCTACAAAATAAAATGTCTGAATGAGTGCTCATCCCAGACGCCATACTTTTTGTGATTCCATACTTTTTGTCATGGGTTGTAGGTGCTTAATTTTATGCATGTGGCCATGGAAGTGATTGGAACACCTGATTTCGATAATTTGAATGGGTGAGCGAATACTTTTGGCAATATAATGCATATGTATGCGTGTGCATGCATGTTGTGTGTGTGTGCGCACTAAAATTTGGCCTCTTGAAAAACATTGTGCAGGTTTAGCAACCTTAGACGTCCCACTAGCAAGACACACGTGCAGACACACAAGCACATGCACGCGCACACATGTAGGCACACATAGGGCGTACTCACACTAAGCACGGTTTGCTTGTTCCGTGCTGGGGCCCGGTTATCCCCCCTCCCCACTCCCCCTCTGGCCTGCACTCACACTGCCTTCATCAAGCCGTCCCGAGCATGCTTATGTCATCACAACGTGACTTTATTTGGGAAAAAAAAGCGCGCTCGCACAACACTATGGAGTTCACGATTCTCTTTTTATTGTATTTTTGAAGTCGTTTTGGGAGTGCAGAAACACGGTGCAAGCACAGATTTATCGATAATTTTTTAGTACGCCCTAGTTAACACGTCTGTGGTATTACGTAGTTTCTACATCCTAAGGGCGTACTCACACTAGGCTCTGTGATCCGGGCCCGGGCACAGTTCCCTGCTGAAGCACGGTTCGTTTGGCTAGTGTGAGCGCTCCAACCGTGCCCGGGCCCGGATCAGTTAACCGTGCTCGGGCCCGCTTGAAGAGGTGGGCCAGGGCACGATTCATGTGGACTCGGGCACGGTTCGCTTCTAGTGTGAGCGCTATCCGTGCCCGGGCCCGCTTGGTGCCTCGTCTGATTGGTTAATTTCGCTGGAACTCAAACATGACGTTAGTGATGCGACGCTCACATTAAACAGTCATAGCGGCAAAACGATTAGCAGACAATCGTTGTGTTAAATTATCGATAAATCTGTGCTTGCACCGTGTTTCTGTACTCCCAAAATGACTCCAAAAATACAATAAAAAGAGAATCGTGAACTCCATAGTGTTGTGTGAGCGCGCTTTTTTTCCAAATAAAGTGCCGTTGTGATGACGTAAGTGTGCTCGGGCCGGGTTGATGAAGGCAGTGTGAGTGCGGGCCAGAGGGGGAGTGGGGAGGGGGGATAACCGGGCCCCAGCACGGAACCAGCAAACCGTGCCTAGTGTGAGTACGCCCTTAGTATCTCCAGGACAGAACAGTCTGCCATCACAGTGCTGACTCTTTGCAAGATCCAGATCTATTTAAGAAAGAATTCTGTTTAATAACTAGTGGTGGGACTTTAACGTGTTAATTTCGATTAATTAATTACAGGAAAATTAACTAACTAAACTAAAAAAATTAACGCATTTTAACACAGGAGACACTTTTGCACCGTGGAATGTTTCTCAGTGCACGAGTTCCAGACATACAGATTATATGGACGCACAATAAGATGAGCATGATGGAGATGACTGAAGAGGCTACGCTGGTGGATGGGAAATTTAAATATAAGAAACTTCCAAATGGAAGTACAAACAAAAATAGTGTTATTTGCACTTTATGTAGGAAGAAGTTCGCTTATCACAGGAGCAATTCCACCCTTCGTTACCACCTCAACGCAAAACATGTTGGGGCTAACGCGCAGGTCAGTAAAGCCTGGTTAAAGCCTGGTTTATACTTTCGCGAGCGACCGTAGCGCGCGACTCCGCCCACCTCGCGCGACCGGTGTAGGCGTTTATACTTTCGCGAGCGTCGCTGCAGTGTTCTCCGAAACGATAGGTGGCGATAGGTGGCAGTGGAGAATAAAAAACCCCTGCAAAACCGGGGAAAGAACATTTTTACCTGACCAGAGACCGTATATATACACATCAGGCATCAAACGTAAATATGGCTTTGCAGTGTTGTCCGAAACGATACGTTAACAAATACGAGCCTCTTGTAATTCCAGGGCGAAACATGAGAGAACGTGAAGACGTTAAGATTGGGCGTTTTGAAAATAAACAACCATAAACTAATGTGATTAAAAAAGCGAATTATTTCGATTCATTTCGAGTATATGTATAAATATTAAACTTAATTAAGTTTAACGTGCTGGGAAATATTGAAATGGACCTTGAAAGTGACATACAAGTGCTTTAATTCCACCTTGTATAGGTGTATGAACCCGGCAAACATGACTTTGTCCATCGCGCTGAAGCGCGGCGCGCGCGCTTACAAAATTCGAGAGGTGCACGACCTCGCGAACGGACAGCGCGCGAGGCCCTCGCGCACGGGCGGAGCCACAGCGATTACGTCATTTTCGTCGCGCGGACCCTCGCGCGGCGCGTCAAGTATAAACCAGGCTTAATGATCACTTAGCTGCTAAATGTATTCCTAGTACGATAGGGTGACCAAACGTCCGTATTTCCCGGGACATGTCCGTATTTCACATCCTGTCCCGGGATTTTTTAAAGTGAGGAAATGTCCTGGTTTTTAAATAACCTTCATTGGACCATTAAGACTGCATTAAACTTTCGCGAGCTAACCGCGAGCGGCTGAGGCGTTTAAACTTGACGCGTCACATTATTTGCAGTGTTGTTCGCTCTCTGTGGTGGAAGATAAAGGCTAAAGCCTGGTTTAAGCCTGGTTTATACTTTCGCGAGCGACCGTAGCGCGCGACTCCGCGCGAGCGGTGTAGGCGTTTATACTTTCGCGAGCGGCACTGCAGTGTTCTCCGAAACGATAGGTGGCGATAGGTGGCAGTGGAGAATAAAAAACCCCTGCAAAACCGGTGAAAGAACATTTTTACCTGACCAGAGACCGTATTTAAACACATCAAGGCATCAAACGTAAATATGGCTTTGCAGTGTTGTCCGAAACGATACGTTAACAAATACGAGCTTCTTGTAATTCCAGGATGAAACATGAGAGAACGTGAAGACGTTAAGATTGGGCGTTTTAAAAATAAACAACAATTAAATAATGTGATAAAAAAGCGAATTATTTCGATTCATTTCGAGTATATGTATAAATATTTCACTTAATTAAGTTTAACGTGCTGGGAAATATTGAAATTGACCTTGAAAGTGACGTACAAGTGCTTTAATTCCACCTTGTAAAGGTGTATGAACCCGGCAAACATGACTTTGTCCATCGCGCTGAAGCGTGGCGCGCGCGCGAAGTTACACAAGAAACGCTGCAAATTGCGTCAACTGATGCAAGTTACGAACTGCCGTCCAGAAAGACAATGTCGAAGAAAATCCAGTAGCTGTATGCAGGGGCGCAGATGGCACTGGGGACGGGGGGGACATGTCCCCTCCAGATTTATATTGACCCCATCTGAAATCTAGCATCTACAAACATAAACGTATATATTGTACAGCTTGGTCCCCCTCACTTCAGAACTTCCATCTGTGCCTATGGCTGTATGATGAGGAAAGGGAAGTAAACCAGCTTATTGTGAAGAGCGCCACAAATGTGGCTCTGACTGGGGATCACTGGACCTCTCTTAGCAACAAGAATTATCTTGGTGTGACAGCTCATATTATAGATGATGAGTGGAAGATCCAGTCATTTGGTTTGAGCATGCAGAAGACCACTTCTAGGCAATATGGAGATGCCTGTGGCAGAGGCCTGGGAAATTAAAGAAAAAGTATACCATCTAAAATGGTATTAAAAAACATCTTCTGATTTATTCCAATATCCTGAGCAAAACTCCCCAAATTAAACAACATTTTTGGTCAGAATTTCCAGTGTTCTGAAAACTCTTTGCTCTTTTTTTCTGCACTCATCTATTGGTCTGTGTAGTAGACTGGTGGAAAAATAAACAAGATGTTACCTGTACAGTATCCTTGGGTTTCCTGAAAGGCGCTTCTTAAATAAAATGTTATTATTATTAAGATGTTGAAGTTTATGATTATGTTCATTGATTCATTCATCATTCAAATTTAAATTAATATTTCTCATGTTAAATACTGAAATGCAATTAAAATGCGATTAATTTTGATTAATTAATTACAAAGCTTCTAATTAATTCGATTACATTTTTTTATCGCGTCCCACCCCTATTAATAACATATAAAGTGATATTTTTCAATATTCAGCATTTGGAAAAGTGTAGGAGAACCTCTATAAACATTACTGTGGTTACTATGGTAACTTCTGACACATTTCATGTTGAGTTCTTGCAGAGTGACATTGCTGTGATGTTTTTGTTAGGAACCAGGGATGAACTGATCCAATCCCACAATCCCTCTCGGTCCCGGCGCAGCGCCCCCTCTGGTACATACACATGTTTGACTCTACTGGTTAAATAGTGCTTCATGTCTTGGTAACCTACAGTGTTGGGCTGGTTTATTATGTTACATGTTGGGTAATGACAGTGTGTGATATCTTAATGGAAGTGAATCAAGAGAGTACAGTTAACTTACTATTTTAAAAGTGACATGTGCTCCAATACTCACTGTATTAAATAGTGGAGTGTGTGTGTGTTGCAGAATTCCAGCCGTGTCCAGCCGATCAGAGCTCCACAGTGATGGTACTGGCAGTGCTGCTGGCCTTGACGTGGGTGGGGCTTGTGGCAGGGCTTGTGGCAGCAGGACTTATGATCGCGTGGCAAAGAAAAACAATTCAGCAGCTCCAGAGAGGACATGCAGACTATTAGTCAGTAACTACTGACTAATAGTGGTATATAACCACAACTCTATAAATACTGTTGCA
The DNA here is from genome assembly GCF_052324685.1 of Brachyhypopomus gauderio. Classification (NCBI taxonomy): domain Eukaryota; kingdom Metazoa; phylum Chordata; class Actinopteri; order Gymnotiformes; family Hypopomidae; genus Brachyhypopomus; species Brachyhypopomus gauderio. The sequence continues at coordinate 640,276 of NC_135213.1, forward strand.
AGTGGCAATTGCGGATTCAAGCACAGAGATGGACCCTTGACTAGGAATGGACTGCAGAACTGAAGTTTGAACATTTCATAACATTTCAGTCAGTTCACGTCCGTTCTACCTGCCGAGCGAATTCACCGCTGCCATCTTTGTTATTGTTTACATTCCACCAGCTGCGGACGCAGAGGCAGCGTGTGACGTTATAGTCTCATGTATTGCGAGACTTCAGACTCTGCATCCAAATGCTCTAATAATTATCTCAGGAGACTTGAACTCCTGAAGTCACACTCTCCACCACCTTACCAAAGTTTAACCAGTTTGTTAAGTGTGCAACAAGGGAGAACAAAGTTCTGGATCTATGCAAATGTTAAAGATGCATACAGCTCATCTGCACTTCCCCCACTTGGTAGGTCCGATCACAATTTGGTCCTGCAAAAGGAAGCTGGAAGGCCAACTACAGCAGAACAATGCCAAGGAAGTCTGGTCAGGAATGAAGAAGATCACAGTCTTCAATTCCAGTCAACAACAAGCTGCTGGAGGTAGTCTGGACATGGCCAATGAGCTAAATGCTTTCTTCAATAGATTTAGCACACCCCCACCCATCACTAGTAGCACCCTGTTCACACCCCGTCACCTCAACAGCTTTCTCATTCCTTTTCGCACTCCACCACTTCACAGCCATTGTCTGCAGATACACATCCACCTCCACTTTTGGAGGTGACCGCCTACCAGGTGAAGAGGCAGTTGGAGAAGCTGAAGTCAGGCAAAGCTGCAGGTCCTGATGGAATTGTCCCAAGAGTCCTGAAGGTCTGTGCCTCTCAGCTGTGTGAGATCCTCCAGCAGCTCTTCAACCTGAGCCTCAAGTGGAGAGAGTACTTGTGTTGTGGAAACCGTCATGTTTGGTTCCTTTTCCAAAGAAGTCACAGACCTCCTCTCTCAATGACTACAGACCAGTGGCTCTCACATCTCATGCCATGAAGGACCTTGAAAGACTTGTTCTGACACATCTCAGGACTACCTGTTTGCTAGACCCCAGTATGTGAGAACTGGAACCTGCCAGTCTGATCGTCAGCAACATCGGTGCTCCACAGGGAACTGATGGATGAAAGCCTTGTTGAGATTTAGCTGTAAATGAAGCTCCGCCTTGAGCTGTTGATTGAAATGTGGCAGCTAAACTACACTCACAGGCCACTTTATTAGGTACACCTTGCTAGTACCAAGTTGGACCCCCTTTTCAGTCCCACCAGGATTTTGCGGGCCTTTTTTGTGATTGTTGCGGGCTAAAATGTTTGATGTTGCGGGTGTTTTTCAAAAAAATTGCGATGGAAGTTGCGGTGTGTTTTTGCTTTTTTGTGAGTACATTACAATAGGGAGTAAATGTTGTATGGTTTCCTCTATTTAGTAGTCCATTTTAATTATCTATTTACCTATTTATTCAGGGTTGCCAACTTTTCAAGATCGCTTGAAGTGAGATTTGAACCTGGAGGGGGTGGCGAACATTAATTGTTGACGGGGAGGCGGGGTTAGCGAACGTAAGTTGTTAGCGGGCGGCCTGTAAAATGGACACAAATTAAGTATTATATCGAGATCGATCGCCAGTGGTTGGCGCCAGAGCGAACTAGTAACTCATAGATATGGATCAGAGATAAATAAACTTTATCTCAGTTTAAAGTTTAAACTTATAAACATTATCTCAGACCCTCGCCACTTGCGTGCGCTGCAGTGACTTCGCGGGCTACCGTTGCATTGTGGGGAATGTAGTGTTTGTGCGTGCAAAACACCATCGGGCGGCTGTGGCCTGCGGGCCGGTTCTAATAGTAATTAAATATCATCCAGGGGGCCATAGATAATCAATTCGCGGGTCGGATCTGGACAGTTTATCCCCGCTTTCATGTAGTGTACTGGGATACTGCTTTTCCCGATCTTTTTGCCGTTATTTTCGTCGCTCATGCTGCTTTCAGTCTGCTTTCAGTCTGCTCCTCTTGAACGTATATACGGAAGTAAGGCGGGAGTTTGTCAACGTCACATCAATACGACATCAGTGATTGGTCAAATTTGCGGGAAAGTTGCGGTGATTGGCTGAAGTTGCAACACCGCCCTGAATTCGCGGGGTTTGCTTGAAGTTGCGTTGAAGTTGCAAATCGCAACATCGCGACTTTCTGGAGGGTCTGCCTTTTGCCTTCACAACCGCCTTAATTAAATTTAACAATGTACTGGAAACATTCTTCAGAGAGTCTGGTCCATATTGATATGTCACAATGTTGTTGACAATTATTGATAGAGATTCTTGTGTATAGTTCATTTGATGACACAAAGATTTTCATCACATGAAAAACCTAGTTCGCAATAGTAAAAATATCTAAGGGGCAGAGCTTAATGATTGAATATTTTTAGTCTAGGCTGCACAATGCATTTTATCCAGAGAGTAAATAAATAATAACACACATACACCCACACTACTTTTCTTTGTACAATTCAGGAGTCTGAGAACATTGTATGATGAGACTTTTAGCACTTTAGCTCCTGATGTTAAATGTAAAAAAAAAAGTCAATGTGCCATATTATATCTATTGTGATATTTTTCACTGCAATCGAAATTTGTCCTCTGCTTTTAACTAGAGGTGAAACGATTCTTCGAGTAACTCGAGTAATTCGATTACAAAAAATACTCGAGGCAAATTCTTTGCCTCGAGGCTTCGTTTAATTTATGTCACCATCTATTTTAAATATTTAAAATCCCGCTTTGTACGCAGCTCCGGTATCATTGTTTTACACTGACTGTTATAACTGACGCACAGGTTTAAGGCAGCGTGATTTGTTTTGATGGAAATAGCGGAAAACGAAGATAGCGGTGTCCGTAAAAGGGCAAAAATGTCAAAAGTGTGGGACCATTTTTCGCTGCGCAAGGTGGACAACGTAGTGCAGTATATTTACTGTAAAACGGATCTGGCCTACCCAGGGCATAATTTGAGCCGGATCCTGGCGGAACAAATAGTTATTGAACAAATCATTCTATAAAAGACATTTTTTAAACACAAGATCCACATTCAGGCTTCCTAAATCACATAAGAGCTCTCCCTTTTAGCGATGCCTTTCTGCGTCTCCATAAAGCTAAAAGCTAGTTATACTTTCGCAAGTGACCGTAGCGTGCAACTCCGCGAACGGCGGAAGCGTTCATACTTGACATGTCACAATTCTGTGCAGTGTTGTCCGTAACGACATGTGGTAGTATAAAGAAACACCCCTCAATAAAAGGAATGAACATTTACCTGATTAATTTTAATGTTGCATTGTGTTTCAGGTTTGAAAAGTGCTGGAATTTAGGCTTAAAAGGCACTTCTGCACTTAAAACACTTATAAAACACACGTAAATCATTTAAAAGTAATTTATATAAACGGATTGGCTTGTTATTTTGACATTTGTGCGCCTAAGCGTTGGGTTTTGTGTGCGATCCGGTGACATTGTTGGCCTCAGTGACCCCTTGTCTCATGCCGCTGTTTGCGTTCCGGCATTGTTTGATTTACAAATTAAGCACTGGGCCTACCATAACAGTACTTCCTCAATACTTCAGTACCTAAACTGAAAGCATCCGCACGTGAACTGCGCTTCTCCAAGCGGAATAACAGCCAATCGCTTGCTCATTTTAAGAGCTTTCATGTTGCATTACACACTATCAATATTATTGTGTTAAAAACACAAAAGTGTGATTTTATCCGATTACTCGATTAATCGATGAAAAAATCGACAGAATACTCGATTTAAAAAATATTCGATAGTTGCAGCCCTACTTTTAACCCATCTGTGCCGTTAGAACACACACACACACACACTAGTGATTACTAGGGGGCTGTGGATCACACGTGCCCAGAGTGGTGGGCAGCCCTAGCCCGGTGCCCGGGGAGCAGTTGGGGTTAGGTGCCTTGCTCAAGGGCACCTCAGTCATGGCCTCAGGTCTGGGAATTGAACCCACGACCCTCCGGTCACAAGACCAGTTCCCTACTACCAGGCAATGACTGCCCCTGGTTAACCTGGTAGACCAAGTCGAGCAATATGCCATTAACTCCCAAGGTCTTGGTTTTGATTTCCCCAGCGTCAGTAGAATGTATGGGCTGCTGGTGTAATATGCAGGGAGTTAAAAGGTGGTTTTCTATATAATAATGGAGGCAGGAAAAATGAGAGAAGGGATAAGTGATAGATGAATGTCATCAGGGTTAATGAAAGTATGGACAGGATATATAAACACATGTCAGTGTAAAATGCAGTTTGATGCCAAGAGTTAAAACTGTATAGTGGTAATGATAATGATAGTAATGATAATGATGACTGTAATATAAAGAACATCATTGTTTAGAGGAGGATGACACGTTCCTGTGTAATGCTTACTGAAATACACAGGAGTGTGTACATGTATTACTTCTGTCAGCACTGCTCTGAACCTCAGATGTTTTTATCTTCTGTTGCTCATGAATATTACTGAACTGTTTCTGCTGTTTGTGTAAACCCAAATACTTCCCTTGCAGTGATTATGGTCAGTTGTGCTTGTTTTTTTTCCAATGCGGTAATGCTGTATTAATTTCAAAGTTGATCAGTAGGTATCAAAGGTTTACAATGATGAAACCCGCACCAGCATCACCTAAAACAAACATGTCTTAGTAGACCTGCCAGGCTGTGCGATTTTGATCAGTGTTGCCAGAACTGCTGTGTACTTTTGCAGTATCAGGTGTGTAAGCTGCAGCTCTGTATATTTTAGAGAATAAAAAGAGAATAAAGTTATTTTTTTATGAAGATTTGTTGTTACTGTGGTCTGTTATTGTATTTTGCTTAATCCCAAAATGTTTCCAAAATATAGTGTTTTAAATATATCTGTGGTATATATATATATATATATATATATATATATATATATATATATATATATATATATATATATATATATATAAAGATATAAACATTTTGATATTTTGAATGAATAAATGAATATCAGTTTGAACACCAGAATGCTCCAGTAACAAAATACACTTAAAAATGAACGTTTAGCTTTATTATGTTTGAGTCAAGTGTTTGATAATTTGAGGGTGTGTTTATGCAGAGCCGGCCCTGACCAATGTGGTGCCCTAGGTGAGATTTTGGTTGGTGCCCCCTGCTTCATCAATCATCGGGTTGATTGTGTCACTATTAAAGAAACAAATAAAAAGCAAATGAATTGTACATTTTAAGGTATAACAAGAAATAAATATAGGTGTTGCACAAAAAACTATTTAAAAGTATTTTACATAAATATTTTTAATAATAAAAAAAAAAAATAAAGAACTACCACCAGTGCAATGAACATATGTGTGTTTTAATATATATTTATTTTAAAAACTTGCTGAGTTAAGCTAATATTAGCACCTATGACAGTATTGTAAAATTGTGGCAGTATATTAATCACGTGACGTGATGCAACGTGCCAATCTGCCTTTCGAAAAATTGGGCATTTTAAGACCTTTTGTGCATCCATTAAAAAGATCTGTGGGTGGGGTCAGCAGTTGGAGCTCACTGATTGGTTATGGAGTGATGGTGTTCACTAATATCATATAGGTGAAAAAGCTACAGACAATGAGTGTTAGTTGTGAGTCAAAAGAAAAGAAAAACATTCAAAGAAAAAGAAAGAAAACGCCACTGCTACAGATTGGCAGCATTTTGGATTTGTTTAAAATAAAAAGGAAAGCCAGCAAACCTATGAGTCAGTGTGTAAGATCTGCTTACCAAGATTCTCTGCCAAAGATGGAAACACATCAAACATGCATTCTCATATTAAAACTAAGCACCGTTCAATTACAATTCAGCAGGTGCTAGAAAAGTCCCGAATCAGTTACCACTTTAATTGGAGTTTGTCAAATACCAAAAATACAAAAGAGATGATAGAATGCGATTACAATAACTACCTTTCTGAAGAGAACTTTTACTGTACAACATCAAATCAAATATATTTGTATAGCGCTTTTCACAACACGTTGTCACAAAGTGCTTTACAGGATTTACAAGGTTAACAATACTATGGGTCCAAATCCCTAACGAGCAAGCCAAAGGCGACAGTGGCAAGGAAAAACTCCCTATGATGGTGGGGAATAGGAAGAAACCTTGGGAGGACCAAGACTCAAAAGGGAACCCATTCTTCATTGGGCGGCCCATTAACACACAAATTACACAAAAACAAATTATACAGACGAATACACAAGTTACAAACAAATCACACAATCAGGCTAAGTATAAGGTAACTAGAATGAAAGTTCTGGGTATTGATGTCTTGTCAATGTAAATGTCTTGTGATGAACGCCAGGTTTTCATTCCATGTCGGAGCAATGACACTGGTATTGCAGGCTCCAACGGCAGTGTTCCTCCCCAGGTGAACCTCGGAGAAGAAAGATATGTGATGTTCTAAATATGTAACAAATTAATCAAAGGCCAAACTAAACAGATAAGTCTTTAGTTGAGTTTTAAACATTGAGACTGTGTCTGAGTCCCGAATAGAGGCAGGAAGATTATTCCACAATTGTGGAGCTTTAAAAGAAAAGGCTCTTCCACCTACTGTGATCTTTTTGATCTTAGGAACAGTTAATAACCCTGCGTCCTGCGAATAAAGTGAATTACTGTATCAACACAGTGTGGCATGGAGAGGATCAGCATGTGATCCTGCTGAGATGTTATGGAAGCCCAGGTTGCTTTGATAGCAGCTTTCAGCTCATCCGCATTGTTGGGTCTGGTGTCTCATCTTCCTCTTGACAATTCACCATAGGTTCTCTATGAGGTTTAGGTCAGGCGAGGTTGCTGGCCAATTTAGCAGTGATACTGTGGTTGATTGAACTTACTAATTCTGTCCACTCTCTTTTGGAGCTGATTGGTTCTCCACTGCCACACGTTCATCACCACTGATCCCACAAGCAGCAGCACCAGTACCCCCATCAGAGTCCACACCAACACTGGTACAGGGACTCCCTGCCCTCTGTCTGGATGGGGCTGGACTTCTACAACATATACATTCACATTTTGGAGGTTTATCTATAAAATCAAAACATTACACAGCAGATCTTGTGGTCTTCTGCAACACACAAATATAAACAGGTGTGCACATAACTGGTACGCAGGTACGCATGCGTGACAAAAATCAGGGATGTGTAATGTCACTTGTGTTACTACACACCTTTACGTACTTGACCACCACGTTATCAACACCACTATCTCATATAACGTTACATGTTGCTTGTCAACTACTCTCGGAAATGTCCAAAAAACAACAGACATTAGGAAGCTTCTTTGGCGTTTCGCCACCTACAAAGAAACGCCAACTGGAGCTAGAGCCGAAGAAAATACTTCTTTCACAAAAGTGGATCCAAGATGTGTCATAGCTTGAAGCCAACAATGAGCGCACTGAAATGTATTGCAAAATTTGCCGCTCGCATCCACATCTAGCAGACAAAACAGGTGCGTTTTATAAGGGCTCAAAGAATTAACAATCTAATGTCCAATCGCCAGCTTATGAAATGGCGAGACAAGGTAGACTGCACTTATTAAAACCACATATGGGATAAGTACCAAACTCCATCTTCTAGTACTCACCTGAGTAACTCACTAAAATATTTATGTGCACCCCTGAATATTAACAAAGGCCCTAAACACCCACCTTCCACAATAACTGTGTATGTATGAATGACTTCATTTTTGATGTCCTGGATGATGTAAACTCCACTATCAGAGGGTGCTGTTCCTCTCAGCTCAACAGTAGAGATGAGTGATGCTCTCTGAGTGTATTCATCTTTGCACTGCAGTGAGCGTTCATGCACTGTACAGATCTGTCCACTAGAGGGAGCTGCTGCACCTGTGCTGTTATAAATCACCTCCACTGGCTCTGATGGGGGCAAATCCAGGACCAGAGAATCACCAGGCTTCATTTTAACTGAAGAATTCAAGGCTGTTGAGGAATTAAATTGGAATATTCAATATACAGTATCTTTGACCATATAACTACTGTAATAATGCTACTGTATTAACTGGGTAATAAACTGAGGACACTGACCCTCTATCTGCAGACTCACATCACAGATGTCTTTATTATTACAGGTACAGGTGTACCAGGCCCTCTTAGTGTAATCAACATCAGTGATGGTGAGGGAGAGATCTCCCTTCAGGTACTGATCATGGTACATGTGAAATCCCTCCTGTGACTGACAGGATATCTGGTCACACTGAGCCAGAATGTCACGTTGTTTATGGGACACAGTCCACGTGACCAGACCAGAACACGTCTGACTGCAGGGGAGAGTAGCAGCACCATGAAGATTCACCTTCACTAAAGAGCCTGGAAGACAAATATAAAACATTTTAAGATTCTGATGTAAAAAATAATGATGTAATAAAAATGAATTACAATGTATACATTTTCCATTGTGATTGTGTAAAATTATCCACTCACTGCACTGGTTAACTGTCAGCTTTAGAATAGATTTTAAGGGCGTACTCACACTAGGCACGGTTTGCTGGTTCCGTGCTGGGGCCCGGTTATCCCCCCCCCCCCCACTCTCCCTCTGGCCTGCACTCACACTGGCTTCAGCAACCCGGCCCGAGCACGCTTACGTCATCACAACGCCGCTTTATTTGGAAAAAAAGCGCGCTCGCACAACACTATGGAGTTCACGATTCTCTTTTTCTCTTTTTTTTTTCTCGTTTTGGGAGTGCAGAAACACGGTGCAAGCACAGATTTATCGATAATTTAACACAACGATTGTCTGCTAATCGCTTTGCCGCTATGACTGTTTAACGTGAGCATCGCATCACTGACGTCATGTTTGAGTTCCAGCGAAATGAACCAATCAGACGAGGCACCAAGCGGACCCGGGCACGGATAGCGCTCACACTAGAAGCGAACCGTGCCCGAGTCCACATGAATCGTGCCCTGGCCCACCTCTTCAAGCGGGCCCGAGCACGGTTAACTGATCCGGGCCCGGATCACAGAGCCTAGTGTGAGTACGCCCTAAGGTTCTAGTCATGGTTTTTAAATGTCTTCATGGTCTTGCCCCTCTTTACCTGAGTGAAATGATGGTTAGATATGTTCCAGTCAGGTCTCTCAGGTCTTCAAACAGTAATCTACTGGTGATTCCTAAAAGCCGATTAAAGATTGGCGAGGGTGCTTTTAGCCACTATGGCCCAAAGCTCTGGAATTCTCTTCCTGAAGAGCTCAGAGGCATTTCATCCCTGCATAGTTTTAAGAGCAGTCTCAAAACATTCCTGTTTAGATCCGCTTTTAGTTAAGAAACTCTATCTTAATAGTTTTCTCTTATTTACTTTATGTAAAGTAATGTCATGGCCTGGCGGTTAGGGAACTGGTCTTGTGACCGGAGGGTTGTGGGTTCGATTCCCAGACAGGCCATGACTGAGGTGCCCTTGAGCAAGGCACCTAACCCCAACTGCTCCCCGGGCGCCGGGCTAGGGCTGCCCACCGCTCTGGGCACGTGTGATCCACAGCCCCCTAGTAATCACTAGTGTGTGTGTGTGTTCTGACTGCACAGATGGGTTAAAAGCGGAGGACAAATTTCGATTGGGGTGTAAAAATCACAATTGACAAAATATGGCACATTTCATTTCATTTTTTTTTTTTTTTTATTATCTTATTTACTTTACTTTTTTACTTTTTGTTATTTTAATATTTTTATCTTTAATTTCTTTTAACATTTTCCTTTTGTCTTTTTGTCTTATCTCCTTTTAATGTTTCTTTTATTTATACTGTAAAGCACTTTGAGTTACATGTATGTATGAAAGGTGCTATACAAATAAAGATTATTATTATTATTAAAAGTTAAATCATTACACACAAAATGGTTCAAACCTGATGACCACAAAGAACCAGTTCAGTACACCTACCAGTGGTGACTGTCAGCAGGAGTAACAGCAGGACACAGTGACACCTGCAGCAGGACTGACAAGACAAAAGAGAACCCAGTTAGTACTGCACATAGGAGACAGGAGAACCCAGTTAGTACTGTAAAGAGGAGGCAGGAGACCCTAGTCAGTACTGTACACAGGAGACCCCATTCAGTACTGCACAGAGGAGACAGGAGAACCCAGTCAGCACTGCACAGAGGAGACAGGAGAACCCAGCCAGTATTGCACAGAGGAGACAGGAGAACCCAGTAAGTATTGCACAGAGGAGACAGGAGAACCCAGTCAGTATTGCAGAGGAGACAGGGGAACACAGTCAGTACTGTAGGTTAAAATAACATTTTGCTTTAGATAATAAATACATTTTTTGAGTTAAATAAAACGTGCATATGTTTGTATTTATTTTCATGGTCTTTGTCTTTTTATTTAACTAAACAAATTCATATTTCAATGCAACATCCTGATTTTTTTAAATAATGTTTATTTTCTTGCCTTATGTTTTGACTTACAATTGTCAAAAATTAGACTTGACTGCCTTGCGCTGGAAGACTAAAGGCAGACTACTGAAACGCCTTTTCCACAGGTACAGCACGATTTGAAATGACAGGAAATGCAACGCTTTCTTTTAGGGTGGCATCTCGGCTACTAACGTATTTCTTACCTTTCTGTTCATTAGACCTTCTGACTGCGGTCACTTCTCCTGAAATCTGACTCGACTATTCAAAATCTATCAACGAGAGTCCGTCTAACCACCCGAAAAGTGTTCGTTATTAAGCGTAAATGTTTATCAGCATTTAAAAGTACCGCTAGCATAGTTTTGTTCCGAAATTAAATTTACCGCCTTCCTTCTTTCCGCCAATCAAAGTGAATTTCCTGTACCGCATTACTTGTACAATGTGCGCATGCGAAAGCAATTTACGGCACTGACCGAATTTAACCCCTTGCAAATATAACAGTCATACTGGTTTGACTGTCAAGGAAATGCCTGTATATGTTATTTCATATGGAACACACGGGGACGTTAAATAGATATTATTAGATTAGACAGTAATTAAGAGACAATGGTTGGTGTTTCTTCAGTTTCTTTATTTCTCCAAAGCCACAGTCACCATCTACAACGGGCTCTTGGCGCCCTCCAGTGTCCAGTTATGTAAACTACAAGCGAACCAAACCACATACAGTACAACTGATTTAACCGCCGCGTATCACACAAACACACACACAATAGTGGGAGAGCCTTTGGGTTATGGTATAACAAAAATATTTCAAAGACCCGAGTGTAGCTAAGAACAGTAATTAATTGTACGTATAGGCATGAAAAACAAACGTCAGTGTTTGTATTTGTGTCTTTGAATGGGATGTTGCATTGGTCTAGTATCTGCTCTCCACTGGTTGGAGGAAATACATTATATTGCCAAAAGTATTTGCTCACCGTCCTTGATGCACATATGAGCTAATCCATAGGGTTTGATATGACATTGGACAGCTAGAACAGCTTCAACACTTCTAGGGAAGCTGTCCACAAGGTTTAGGAGTGAGTTTATGGGGATTTTTGACCATTCTTCTAGAAGCGCATTTGTGAGGTCTCATACTGATGTTGGACAAGAAGGCCTGGCTCTCAGTCTCCGCTCTAATTCATCCCAAAAGTCTTCTATCGGGTTGAGGTCAGGGCACTGTGCAGCCCAGTCAAGTTCATCCACATCAGACTGCCATCCACATCACACTCTGGCACGGTCATGTTGAAAGAGGAAGGGGCCAGCTCCAAACTGTTCCCACAAAGTTGGGAGCAGGGAATTGTCCAAAATGTCTTGGTATGTTGTATTCAGAGTTCCTTTCACTGGAAAAACTGAAAAACAACCCCACACCATAATCCTCCCTCCACCAAATTTTACACTTGCACAATGCAGTCAGACAAGTATTGTTTTCCTGGCAAATGCAAAACCCAGACTCGTCCATCAGATTGCCAGATGGAGAAGCGTGATTCTTCACTCCAGACATCGCGCATCCACTGCTCTAGAGTCCAGTGGTGGCATGCTTTACACCACTGCATCCGACGCTTTGCACTTGCACTTGGTGATCTATGGCTTGGATGCAGCTGCACGACCATGGAAACCCATTCCATGAAGCTCTCTGCCCACTGTTATTGAGCTAATCAGAAGGTCACATGAAGGTCACATGAAGCAAAGCACTTTGTAACTTTTACATTTAAGCACTTTGCCGTAAATGTAAATGGAAATGTTTGTTTTGATTGACTCTGTATTGATTGATCTTCACTCAGAGGGGATGTATTTTTTACATCAGATTAACTTATTTTAGTTCATCTGATGGTAGATATAGAGCTAATGTTCGCACATTTCTAACAGTGATGGGAATCGCTGATTTACAGAGTAGAGCTATAAATTTCAAAAAACGTTTCTCATCAACTTCCACAAAGAGATTTTCATAGCATGGTCACTTTGTAGTACAGATACAAGCTGCTTCCTTTTTAGTGTTCTGTATTAGTTAGGAATCACCACATCCAGTCTAAAATAAGTCACATCAATTCCACTAGTGTAATGCATATAGCACAGTTGCAGTATGTATGTATTATATCACAACAAGATGCTGGTACTGCTGTGTATATAACAATGATCAGACATATATGACAGTATATTTGTATCTGATCCCTGTACCAGTGTGGGTGTGGACTCTTGATTCTACTGGTAATGTTGTTGTGCTGCTGTGGGATCAGTGGTGATCAACGTGTCAGCGGAGAACCAATCAGCTCCAGAAAAGATCTGGAGTGGATGGAACCAGTCAGTAATAACCACATCAGTGTCTACATGAATGACATTGTGAAGTCCGGCCATCATTGTGGTGTGAGTTCCATACTGGGAGAACTTTTGGAGACTTGACCAGAGGAGCAGCTTTTGGTAGCGGACAGGAGACTGTGTGACAAACTACTAGAACTAGAAACTAGAACTTTATACAAAGCAGCTATTTACATCATGATTAGCCTGTGTGTGAACGTTTGTCTGTATGGTTAAATCCGTGTTTGTGTTATTCGTAGCACCTGTCTCTTGTCTCATCATTATGGGTTGTACTTGTCTTGTTATTGTTAAGTGTATTTAGGCATGTATGTTGTCTTTGATCCTTGTTAGTTGTTGTCGTTGTCAGTGTTATTGGAGTACAATCGCCTCACCCAGTAACGTAGGTGTCTTCATGTCTATGACTATTAAAATAAATGTTGTATGTTCAACTTGCTCTTGCTTTAGCACCAAAGTTCCTCTGCAAGACCATTAATGAAGTCTCTTCTCTCTGTGGACCCCATGCATGTTGACTCAAATCCAATTTATTTATATAGCGCATTTTATGAACCATGTTGACACAAGGCAGCTTTACACGTGGGTCCATAGCCGATGCACCAAACGTGCATTCATACCAGCCAGGTTAAGCATGTTGTAAAACTGGAAAATGGAAGCACTGTGTACAAAACATAGACTGTATTACATGCATGTCCACAAACACACAACAGGCATGAAGGCATAATCCCATCATAAGGCCAAAACATAGATTTTCAATTAGGACTCTGGAATAACCTTAGTACATCAAACATATAATAATGCAGCAGAAAAAAAATTAACTATGAATCAGTTTAGAACAATCCCCCACGATAATTGTTTGCATTCACAGTTAAAGAAGTTGATAATGTCAGTCTGGTTAACTTCAGCACAAATATGGCCAAACACCTCCTTGCTCTGATTGGTTCTTCAGGTGTGATGGATTCTTGCAAATGATACTAGCAAGAGAATGCGGAGGGAGAATAGTCTCCTACTACTTTCAATCAATCAATCAATCAATCAATCAAAGTTTATTTGTATAGCGCTTTTCACAACACATGTTGTCACAAAGCGCTTTACAGGATTTAAAAGGTTAACAATACTATGGGTACTTTCCTACTGCAGCATTAACGGTAACTGTCAAGTTAGAACAGTAGTCCATAAAATCCTTAGAGCAACATCAGTAATATTAATGTGGATGAGACGAAAAGTTTATCTTATATTTTGTATATCAGGTACCAAGTGATGGCTTAGTTACCTTGAAAAAGTAATCTGATTACTGATTACTCCTTTTAAAAGTAACTTAGTTACGTTACTGATTACTTGATTTTAAAAGTAACTACGTTAGATTACAAGTTACTAGTTACATTCAGCAGCAAAATAAATTTTTCCAATACTCACTTTATTGGAAGTGCATTTTTAACAGTAACAATGTATTGAAGCAGGTTCAGTAACCGAGACAGAAACTGCTTACTCTAAAAATCCCGAGGAGGGAAACTTTATTGATAACGCAACCCTGGCGCGCGCAGGCGCCACCCCCCAGTGTCACCTAGAGGGCTAAGACACCTTGAGTGGCCAAGTGTCTGTCCGTTAGGGAATTCACTGTGAGGAGTAGTAGTCGCTACAGTATCTCCTGACATTATGTTTGTGTAGCTGCGCGGTATTATTTGTAAATTTATTTGTAAACGTAATACAAGCGAACTGTTCAATCAGACAGCTACTTGTTGTGAAACGAAATACCATTACAATTTCAAGCATTTTTAAGTAGGCTACGTTAGTCTAAATTCCAGCACTTTTCAAACGTGGAACACAAAGCAACATTAAAATTCATCAGGTAAATATTCCTTCCCCTGTGTTTGAGGGGTATTTCTTTACACTACCACATATCGTTACGGGAGGACGCTGCAAAGAATTCGTCCAGATCAGGGTTACAGGGGCTCCCCCTGGAACCTGGCGGAGGGGTCCTCGGTGAGGGCCTTGTGGCTTCACCCAAGAAGCCCGGCTGTGGGAACACTCTCCCATGGGTCCAATGGGTGTGACTGTATGTGTGAGAAAGGTGTGGGATCAGGGGATCTAACTCGACAAGAGTCGAGAGATTTGGCGGTCGAACTCCATTGGGGGGGGGTATACAGGTGGCACCATTGGTGGTTACCAGGCAGGGTGATTGGGAGTTTCACCCTCGGCTGGGAGTCGAGCACCAGGTGGCCGCACATAACTGTGGGCTGACGAGCACACAGTTTGCAGAAAACCAGTGAGAGTGAAGGTCGCGCACTGTGTGAGTGTGAGTAGCTAACTCTGTTCTAATTATTTTAATAGTTTTCCTGATTATTACTATCTTATTTACTTTACTTTTTAACCTTATTTTATTTAGTTACATTTTATGTTTTTTTAAATATTTATTTTATTACATTATTATTATTTTATAATTTGTATGTTTGTTTCCTTTTTATCTTTAATTTATTTTAACATTTTCTTTTTGTCTTATCTTTGCTTCTGTGATGCTGGGACAGAAGCAGCAGGAGACAGAGGCTGAGGGTGACCTGTTTTATTGTCCATAACGAAACTTAGGAACTCAGGCACCACGGCAGTAGAAACAGTAAAGCAAAAGAGCAATATTGAAAACAAGCGAGCAACGAAGTTGAAGACACAGGTGAGTAATTCTCTTTTATCCCACGGAGCGAGGCGGGGTAGCTAGGTAAATGCGCAGCACTGGACGGCGGAATAAATACACCCCAGCTGATTAGTGACAGGTGTTAGTATTCTGGTGATCGGGAAGGTGGAAGTGACCGAGACTGAGAGGGTGTGCTGCGTGTGGTTGTGGGTGTGCGTGTGACCGAAGGTGTGTGTTTAGGCGCACTCTGGCGGCCTCCGGACCGGCCTACCGTGACAGCTTCCTTTTAATTTTTCTTTTTATTTATTCTGTAAAGCACTTTGAGTTGCATGTATGTATGAAATGTGCTATACAAATAAAGATTATTATTATTATTATTATTATTGCTCAAGGGCAATCATGGCCTGGTAGTAGGGAACTGGTCTTGTGACCGGAGCGTCGTGGGTTTGATTCCCAGACCTGAGGCCATGACTGAGGTGCCCTTGAGCAAGGCACCTAACCCCATGGTCTCCTTCAGGCAGACAGAGGGTATCCCTGCCTTCCATATGTTATGACACCATACCATGACCCCGAGCCAGGACCAGTCATGCTACAACCTGGCCCTATCTAATACTAGAGCAAGGGTGGAAATGACAATCGGGATACTCAAGGCCAGGTTTCAGTGCCTGCAAAGGCTCAGGATCACTCCAGAGAGGGCGTGTGACATAGTGGCATGTGCTGTGTTGCACAATATTGCCACTATCCGAAGGAAGCAACATCCTGTCATACCCGAAATAACTGATGAGGAGGAACCACATGTGATTGTATCGGACCACACAAATGGTCAAATTGTTCGAGATGCTTTGTGCAGCCAATATTTTTCCTATTACCGGTAATTATTTTCTTTTCTTGCACCCAGCTGATATTTAATTATACAAATAAGAAAACAATGTGTTTGATTTCTTTATTTCCTGAAAACAAAAAATAAACAGCAAGTTATATTCCATGTTCTCATTTTTTAGTAAAAACCTTCACATCTATATATTCACAGCAATTACCCCCACCTTTAACTTATGCTCGAGCAACTAAATTTCAAGCTGTGTGAGTTTCATTTGTTGTTTCATTTGCTCCATCAGTCTTCTCAATTTTCTTCTGGAGGTGTAGAGGTGTAGTAGTACAAATCCTTAACAGGCAACTTGGAAACAGAGAGGAAGAAAAACATACTATATGGTCAAACAAAGATCTTTGTGTTCTTAAATATTTTGACTATTTAATGACATGAAATTAATATTACTGTTCCAAGCTGACCTCTGGATGCTGATGGTCCTGCATTGGGCTGTACATTTGTCATGTTCTATAACAGGGGTGGCCAACCTGTCAGAGACCAAGAGCCACCTTTTTTTTTTTGTGTTACGGCAAAGAGCCACATCATACATGGGCATGTAAATTGTTGATGGGGGGGTGTAATGGACAAAAAATAAGTATTATATCGTGATCGATCGATCGCCAGTAGGTGGCGAATTAGTAACTCGTGTGAGCAAGTTTTAAAAGTATTAGCGGCTCGCTAGGCTTGTAAACAAACCGCGCAGCACGAAGATGTAGCAGTGTGTCGCCCTCAGAGCTGATGAGGTAACTGGGCCATGGCACAGACCGTTAGTGCAGGTGAGAGTGTGGACTGGCTGGGGAGCCGCATAAAACCAGGCAAAGAGCCGCAGGTTGGCCACTCCTGTTCTATAAGAAGTGTGCTTTGTGTATCTAGTCTTAGAATATCCTGTGATTGGTTAAGGTAGGACTTGAGTTTAATTACTATTGCCTCAGATTCTGGTAGATTCTAGGCTTCTTATCATAATCTTGTTGCTTGTTAGCTGTTATTGGCTGTAATTAGTCACTCCAGGTGTAGTTTCGCCCTGGTCTAAGGTGTGAATTAAGGGGCGGATACAGCACTGACTAAAACAGATAAATTAGGACAACTCCGCTACAGATGCATGCAGTAACTTTCTACGCTCTTTGATTCATCTACTTTCCTCCATAGACACTGAATCTCTAACCCAGCTAAGTCTCAACTTATTCTGCCATTTTCTTTCCCTGCTAGTATTCATAAAGCTTGTTTTTATTCCACAATGTGTCTGCCAATTCCTGTGCATGTATCTCACAGAGCTCATAGTTACCATCATAGCCATCGCAACACCAGGAACCTAACTTACCCACAATGTTCACCACAAACTCCTATCACAATGACTGGAGGACTCTGGAATTGCCAATCTGCTGTCCAGAAGGCTGACTTCATCTCAGCTCTTGCATCCCTCCACTCGCTACACTTCTTGGCTCTGACCGAAACCTGGATCACTCCAGAGAACTCTGCAACTCCGGCTGCTCTGTCCTTGGCCTTCTCATTCACCCATTCCCCACGACGTCTTGGAAGGGGAGGTGGCACAGGTCTACTTTTATCTCCAGAGTGGCGTTTCACCCAACTCTCCTTTTCAGCTCTTTCAATTTCTTCCTTTGAGTTCCATGCTATCACTGTATCCTACCCAACTATTCTTCACATCATTGTGATTTATCGCCCTCCAGGTTCCCTTGAGAACTTAATTGATTAACTTGATACCCTCCTTAGTCAATTCACCATTGAAGCAAACCCCCTCATTCTTCTTGGAGATTTCAACCTTCCATCCCACGCAAGCTATTCAGTATTATTTCTTCACTCCTTAACCCTCCCTCACTCCCTCCTCCATCCTCTCTCACTCTTGAGGATTTTGTCATCTTCTTTGAAGAGAAGATCGCAGCAGTCCATCAGTCCTTCTCCCCAGATCCCAACCTTCCTACTAGTACCCCTAACCCAACACTCAACTCCTTCTTTCTCCCCTCTCTCCTCAGACAAGATACATCAACTTCTGACTTCCAGCAATCCTACTACATGCCCACTGGATCCAATTCCTTCCACTATCTGATGCGGGACGCATCAGATATAAAACCTTGATGCTTGCTTACAAAGCCAAAAATGGACTGGCCCCTCCCTACATGATGTCCAACATTAGCCTCTTCCAATGGTTTTTAGTCTGTTTTTGATGTGTCAATCTGATATACATCCTGATCAAACAAAGAATTTATAACGTTCCAGATTTTTAATTTAAATTTAACCACCTACTACAACTCACAAAGCAACAGGGTTCATAGTGCTTTTATTTTGAAAAAAGATATGCAAAATGAAGCAATAACGTGGCCGATGTAATCCGAGGCCTCGTTTGTTGCTGATTACGTGATTTTGCTCAATATCACAAGCTCCGAAGCGGGGCTTCATCGGACATGCCCCCTTTTTACTCGGTACACGCCTCGAAGCCACACTTCAGATGTCCCATCACTATTTTTTGGTTCATATGTTAGGTGTTTGATTATTCTTGGTGTATTTTCTGTGTGCTCTGTGTATATGTATTAGTTTTGGTATTAAATCATTGTTCAGTCCGCACTTGCGTTCAGGCCTCTCTCTCAGTTGTTACACAGAAGCAGCTGAGATGGTTTCTTCATCCTGGATTAATGTTTTTTGTGGTTTACAAGTGAAATATTTGTACACTTCAAGATATAGATACTTAAAATGACTTACAACTGCAGCAGGCTCAACTGTTAGAACCACACCGTCGATCACTGAAGAGATGGATTTAAAATTGTTCAGTTAAATGTGGTTTAAGCACTATAATGAATAAATGTAATTAATATACCTTTAAGATAAACGTTCATGGCCTTTGTGGTAGTTGGCTCGGTTGAGCTTCCTCCAGGGATGCCATCAGTTATAGAACAGCCTCTGTTCTGTGATAGAGCCAGCTCTTCAGCCTGGGTGAAAGGCGGTGGTGGTAGCCCCCCTCCGGTTTTGCGCGCCTTCGCCTTTTTCCTATTAGCTACAAAACCATAACCAATCATAAACTATACAAGGATTGGCTGGTTATATGTAAAACATTAGGTAATTATGTACTATGATTCATACCACTTTGCACTATGTTTTTATATTGATATTTTTATTTGCTGCCATGTGCGCTTCACCCTACCAGGGCTGGACTGGGACAAAAAATCGGCCCTGACATTTTTGGTTTAGACCGGCCCCTCATAATTAGCGGAGCACAACCGACTTGTAATTTATGTATGTGGGGTACGACATGGAAAAAAATAATTAGCATTATTATATCACAACCACTTTTATGATTTTATTGAAATAATTTCTAATATGTATTTTCTGAATTTCTCCGATTTAACAGCTATTCTAATTCTTCAAGGTTAAAGGTGCTCCCTCCTTTAAACAGCTATAACATGTATTTGTATATGGCTACTGTCATGGTAGGCCGGCCGGGAGGCCGCCAGAGGGCACCCAAACACACACCTTCGGTCACACGCACACCCACAACCACACGCAGCACACCCTCGCAGCCTCTGTCACTCCCACCTTCCCGATCACCAGAATACTAGCACCTGTCTCTAATCAGCTGAGGTGTATTTATTCCCACAGGTTGCGCCGTCCAGTGCTGCGCATTCACCTGGCTACCCTGCCTCGCTCCGTGGGAGAAAAGAGTATTACTCACCTGTGTGCCTTCATCTTCGTTGCTCGCTTGTCTTTTATATTTCTTTTTGCTTTACTGTTTCTACTGCCATGGTGCCTGAGTTCCTAAGTTTCAATGGAGAATAAAACAGGTCACCCTCAGCCTCTGTCTCCTGCTGCTTCTGTCCCAGCGTCACAGAATGCGCAGCCTTCAGCAGCAGGAGCAGAAGAGCTATCTCCAGTAGAGATCCTAGCTCTACAAGGAAGAACTATCGGTAAGCAACAACAGGAGATCGAGGAGATGCGGGCTGTGGTGGAATTGATGGCACAGAATTCAAGGTCTTATAATATATTAAGCAGTATTTATTTGATAGCAAGAGAGTTACAAAATATAAAAGTATGATGTGACGCTTACGCTTCATGCAGTAACTCTGAACTGTCTCTCTCAGTCCAGATTCTTATAGTCAAAGTGTGTGTGTAGAAAAAACTAAGGACGCCTGCTTCCCAGGAGCAGTTATCAGTTTCCTTGGGATTCAACCTTGGGTGCTTTGAAACGGATAAGCAATATTATCACCAACTCTGCTGCTGCACAGAAAACTTCAGTCTTACAGAAAAACATCTTCAATATGGTTACAGTTAATTACAAAGCAGTACTTTTCACACAGACCGTGCTATAGTGTCTGCATGGACATGATTAACACGAATCACACATGAATATAATCCTTCACAGGGCTCTTATGCAGATGATGTCCAGTTGTTTGCAGAGTATCACGTCCCAAGCGAGGACGCCCTCATCTCCCGATTCCGAGGAGGATAAGGTCCACATTGCGCCACCAGAGCCCTACAACGGAGACCCAGAGAAGTGTGAGGGCTTCTTGATGCAGTGTGGACTCTACTTCACATACCACTCCACACGGAGTGACAACGTGAGGGTAGCGTATGTACTTTCGGAGCAGGCTTTTGAGGCTTTAAAATGGGCATTCGCAACGGCTCCGGTATTGCATCAGCCCGATCCTAGCAAGCCCTTCATCGTTGAAGTGGACGCTTCGGATGTGGGAGTGGGAGCTGTGCTGTCCCAGCAATTCAAGAAGCACAGCTCTCCCAAGCCGATCGCTTTCTTTTCTAAGAAGCTGAGCTCCGCTGAAAGGAATTACGGGGTAGGTGACCGTGAGGTGTTGGTGATGAAACTAGCCTTTGAGGAGTGGAGGCATTGGTTGGAGGGAGCGAGACATCCCTTTAGCGTTATCACGGACCACAAAAATCTGGAGGACCTGAAAACCACCAAGAGAATGAATGCACGACAAGCCCGCTGGTCTTTATTCTTCTCAAGGTTTCGTTTTCAGGTCACCTACCGCCCTGGGGATAACAACACACGAGCCGATGCCCTCTCTCTGTCCTTTCCCGAGAGCAAGGAGTCCACGGAGGAGGAATCCATACTCCCTGCGGAGTGCTTTCTCAACTCTGTGGAGTGGGAGATCGACAGGGCGATCTCCGCGGCCAATCCGCATCCCCGATGTCCTCCTCATCGCAGGTATGTTCCCCCGGCACAAGGCACTCCCCTCATTACCTGGGCTCATTCGTCTCTTGGCACAGGACATCCCGGGTCCACCCGTACGTCGCAGGTGCTGGGAGCCCGTTACTGGTGGCCCGGTATGCATCGAGATGCCACGTTGCGTCATGCGCCGAGTGCGCACGGAGCAAAGTGCCGCGCACTCCTCCGGCTGGCAAGCTACTGCTGCTCCCCATCCCCAGGCAGCCCTGGACGTACATAGCTGTGGACTTCGTCACGGACCTGCCTGTGTCGGAGGGTAACAACACCATCCTTACCGTCATAGACAGGTTCTCTAAGATGGTGAGGTTCATAGCGCTTCCAGGGTTGCCAACAGCGTGGGAGACAGCGGAGGTGCTGCTCCGCGAGGTGTTTCGGCTTTACGGAATCCCCGAAGACATCGTTTCCGATCGAGGACCACAGTTCACCTCTCGGGTCTGGAGAGAGTTCCTCGCAAAGCTGAACATCACGGTCAGTCTGACATCCGGCTACCACCCACAGGCTAACGGGCAAGTAGAGCGCGCGAACCAAGAGCTGGGACGGTTCCTGCGTGCCTATTGCAGTGAGTATCCCGACACCTGGAGTTTGCTGCTCATGTGGGCTGAATACGCTCAGAACTCCTTGGTTCAGTCCAGCACCAGACTAACACCCTTTGAGTGCGTTCTAGGGAGACAGCCGGCTCTATATCCCTGGAATGCTGCCACATCCGACCAACCGATTGTGGAGGACTGGTGTAGGAGAAGCGAGCGAGTGTGGGCTGATACGCACCGCAAGCTGCAGGCGGCCGTGCGACGCTTCAAGGCTAAAGTAGACCGGCGGAGAAGCGAAGCCCCGGAATACCATGCAGGGGACAAGGTATGGGTGTCAACCAGCGATGGTCGTCTTGGGCCGAGGGGTAAGCTGACGGACCGTTACGCGGGGCCCTACGTCATTGCCCGACGCGTTAACCCCATTACATACCAGCTTCGACTGCCGGTGGACAGAAGAGTGTCCAGAGCCTTCCACGTTTCAGCCCTGAAGCCGTACCGGGAGGGTCCTCTGAGCGCGGAGGCGAGGCCGAGACCGCCGTCTCAGTTACAGCCGTCAGACGGACCTGCGCACCACGTTCGGAGGTTGCTGAACTCTCGGCGTCGGGGTGGAGCACTGCAATATCTGGTTGACTGGGAGGGCTACGGTCCTGAGGAGCGGTCGTTGGTTCCGGCTTCTCAGGTGCTGGACCCCTCCATGCTCGCCTCCTTCCATCGAGAGCATCCCAGTCTTCCTGCTCCGTGCCGTCCGGGACGCCCGAGGAAAGTCCGTCTGGAGGGATCTTTGGGGAGGGGTTCTGTCACGGTAGGCCAGCCTGGAGGCCGCCAGAGGGCGCCCAAACACACACCTTCGGTCACATGCACATCCACAACCACACGCAGCACACCCTCGCAGCCTCGGTCACTCCCACCTTCCCGATCACCAGAATACTAGCACCTGTCTCTAATCAGCTGGGGTGTATTTATTCCCACAGGTCGCGCCGTCCAGTGCTGCGCATTCACCTGGCTACCCCGCCTCGCTCCATGGGAGAAAAGAGTATTACTCACCTGTGTGCCTTCGTCTTCGTTGCTCGCTTGTCTTCTATATTTCTTTTTGCTTTACTGTTTCTACTGCCGTGGTGCCTGAGTTCCTAAGTTTCAATGGAGAATAAAACAGGTCACCCTCAGCCCCTGTCTCCTGCTGCTTCTGTCCCAGCGTCACAGCTACAAAGCTGCTTTATGAATTATAAAAAGCATTTGACACCGTTTTACTCTTATTCAGTGTGGGCATATCTTTTTTTTACACTTACTATAGCTAAATTGCAAAGCTTTTATTTATCATTTATAAGTTTTAAAATCTGTAATTTTACTTGTTTGAGTGCTTTTTAAAACATGTTGAACCACAGGCTACAAATTCAAACTACTATGCAGCCTTTCAACTATGGAAGTTTTTCTGTATCAATATTCAAATGAAAATGTAATACGTATTTGCATTTACATGTTCCACTCATACAAGCAACTTTGAGCTCAAAATTCAAATTCAAATGCAACAATAATTCCATTTACATTTGCAATGTGATAGACGTCTATTCATATTTCATTTACACATACATTTTGATGCTTCATTTGTGTCTTTATTGAAATGAAAATGAATCTATAGTCAAATGACTAGAATCTATAGTCAAATTAGATTCCACAGCTTCACTTTATTCAGCCAATCAGGTTCCACAGCTTTCCACCTTGGGCAGCCAATCAGGACTGGACTACAGCACGCTCAGCAGTACAGGAGTTTTTTTTAGACATGGTCGCAGAAGCGCTCATTAGATTAATTCAAAGGGTAGCAGACGAGTCCTTATGGTGAATTTACACTATATTAGTGTGAAATGTTAATCGATCAAGTGGCGGACATCTCTGCCCTATCTGGCGCTGATGTGACTGTTATTGCCAAATTGAGCGCTGTGGCAGAGCAACTGTGTGCCTCAAACTACGGCGGTAGAACGGCCGACCTCCGTGAAGCGTCTCGTGTGATCAGAAACAGAAAACCATTTCTGCTCGTTAATGCTGGTTTATTTAAATAAACATTTGTGCTGTCGTATTTTTAAAGTTATAAAGCGGTAATGCCTAGATAAGTAATGTTATCCAGAATCCCCCAGCGTCCCTGTTTAGTGTGGTTAATGCCACAGGGGCAGGTAATCCTCTACCAAGCCTTAATCTGTAACGTACTTGTAATCATGACGTGAGCAGAAATTTTAGAAGCGAGCAAAAAACTGAAACGCGCGCTGAAAACAAGTGAGCGCACTTAACAGCGCTTGGTTTTCTTGATTTTGCGTGCTCAGTGTGTCTGACTTGCTTGATTTAATCTTATCTTTGCGCTCTCATATTAAAGACCGTAATCTCACTCCATACTACACCTTGTGGGTTCATAGATTGTCCTTGCTTGAGTTGAGTGGTCCTTATGTTTTCATGCCTTGGTAAGTCCTTAGTATAAGCTTCCGTTGTCTACGTTTCATGCCTTTCCCTAGTCTCAGACTATACCTTTGGGGTTCATAGATTGTGTTTGTTTAATCAAGTGTTCAATGTACATTTTTATTCTTTGGTCTGTCTTTCGTACGAGTTCTTTTCCTCTACGTTATAGTTTGCCTTGGTCTCAGACTACACCTTAGGGATCATAAATCAAGACCAAAAACTCGCCTGTACTGCTGAGCGTGCTTTAGTCCAGTCCCGATTGGCTGAATAAAGTGAAGGGCTGTGGAATCTGATTGGAAGGCTGATGGGATCTAATTTGACTATAATTTGACTATAGTGGAAGACCATGGAAATGAAAATGCAATCTGCCCGGATTGCATTTTCAAGATGCATTTTGACAGTTTGAGCGCTGTTGGTATCGTAATGTTATTGCAAACAGGGGTGGCGCTATTTCTCCATTAACGTTTGAATATTGACATCTTTTTAGCGTGGTGGTGAGGTTGAAAATTACGTTTCAAACGTGTTATCACGAAATGCAAAGCATATTAAGCGAATAGCATTTTAATTATAATTTTGATAAAACCTTTGCATGATCACATGAACTTGATAATTCAAATCGGGAAATACATTTTCATTTCAATAAAGACACAAATAAAGCATCAAAATGTATGTGTAAATGAAATATAAATAGACGTCTATCACATTGCAAATGTAAATGGAATTATTGCATTTGAATTTTGAGCTCAAAGTTGCTTGTAAGAGTGGAACATGTAAATGTAAATGCGTATTACATTTTCATTTGAATATTGACACAGAATAACTTCCATATTCAACACACCTTTAACCTAAATATCTAAAATGCTATGACAGCCTAAAATGGACACTTGCTGCTCATCCAACACTTCTTAGTCTTGACCATTTGCTATTTTATCAGAATAAGGACGTGTGGCTGCAGGATTTTGGGAAGTATGTAAATACCAATTAATATTGATACTAATCAATCACCATTGCTCATCATTCTCATGTAATAAAGTCCCTGTGTTATCCTAACGTTACTACCTGCTTACGTACTACACTTTCCTGCTCAGTCTGTCCCTCGGTTTCTCTTTCACAAGCCTGCATCTCTGGCTGCTGCTCTCCCTGTCTGCTGCTGCTGTCTTCACCTACAGAGGACGCGGAGGCTACAGCAGTGAACATGTCTGTGATTTTTACACATTTTGTATCAACTACATTGAGACTCTTCAATTTCTTTGTGCGTAAATACTCCGCATCCCTTTTCTGCCACTTATGTTGCTCCATTCTGCCTCTCCTTTAACAACGTACTCAGGGTTGCCAGGTCCTATAAAATATCCAGCCCAAAGTCAGTGTAAAACCTGCCCTCCAGAAGCTTAAACTAGCCCAAAGCATGTGTCTGTCACAGATTTTAAACGAAATGACAAAACTATGAGTCTATGACTTAGTATTTTGTTTGTTTGTTTATTATCAGTATTGCTATTTATATTAGTAATTAATAATATTGTAACATCAGTGTTTTTAGTTATTTTAGATCAGTTTTATATCCCAGTCAAGAACATTTAATAGTAACACAATTAGCAAAAAGAAAATAACTTTTAATCATTTCTTGCTTGCTGTTTTCTCTTCACATTGGGGACTCTGGTCTATGAAGTTCTGGTCATGAACGGAAGCGCAAACATGAAATCTAAAATCCTAACTAGCTTTTCCCTCTGCCCAGTCCAGAATGAACTTCTGCACAGTTTTCCCAATGCCTGCGATACCTTTAGTGAGCACCGCTCTGAGCTTTGGTTTGTCATGGAAATTCTCCGGCACAACAACCCAGGTTTTTCTGTAAGAAGATTTACAAGCTCAGAGAACATCAGTCAGTGACAGCAACACACGCACACAGAATAATGACTTATTACCAAAATAACTCGTTTATTTCTCACAATGCCAGTCCTTATAAAGCTTAAGCACTTTTCATGTGTTACAAAGTCATACAATTTATGGACACATATTACATAGACAAGATTTATGTTAGTTCCCCTAAAGCCTGTCTAAGCGCATAAATTCCGCAGCACAAGCCTTTTCTCTGGAACACATCTCCATTCCTGTCTTCTCCCCCTCTGTCTAGTCCCTTGACCCCAAGGGTGACCTCAAGCTTCTTGATTTGGTCGCACGCCATGTTCAAAAATACTTTTTTATATCAGAAACTAACAATTCAGCATTTTCCACAACATTCTCCACTTTTTGTATTCTCCCAAACACACATTTTAATCAACACTAACTGTAAACACTGATTGTGAAATAATCTTGGAATAAATCACTGGAATTAACAAAACCATATGACATACATCTAACATTACTTATTCTGGAATACAAAGTTATTTTCTAAAAAACAATGATATCAGGTCAAGTTGCAGGTCAACTTTCCCACTTCATTTAATTGTCTAACCAATCCCAATATGTTTTTAATTACCATTTTTCCAATTTTGATCTTCATCTCTTTGTCCCTCTGTCTCTCTGGACCTCATAGAGTGCTGCACACTATAATGTATCTGACTTCCTACGCAAACGCCCTCCCATGATCTACCCCTAGTTTCACTCACACACACACACACCCACACACACCCCCCTCCAGGTAGGACAAGACGCATCAAAATGGGTTACAAATAACAAATGCATATACTTTTGGACAGTGGCGGCTGGTGCAAAAAAAATTGAGGGGGGCGTAAACAAATTAAAAACAAATAAAGCAGTCTTATTGCCCTTTAATTATTTGAACATGAATTTTGCCCTAGCGTTCTTCAGGTGAATGCTTTGTGAAATGATTTTTTTGTAAAGATAAAACTCAATTTTCTCTCATTTTGTAAGAGCTGCTGCTCCAGCCTGCTGATATTCAACGTGAACCGAATTACGTTGGAGGCTCACGCGAGGTGGGCGAAGTCACGCACTACGGTCACTCGCAAAAGTATAAACCTAGCTTTAACGAACCGCAGCTGACTGACACTACCAACAAGAGTGGGTGTGTCCAACAAGAGTGGGTGTGTCTGGGGCACAGAGAGCTGCACCCCGTGGAAAATCTGAAACCAACCAATTAAACTGCAGCCTCACATCATGTGCTTGGCAAAAGTTTATGCCTCTCCATGCACTCTCATTAGACTGGTGCCCCGCACACAGGAAGTGTGCACAATGTGAGCAATTAAATACAATTATGTGTTTACTCTTTTAATAAATTCAAACATGGCTATTAGACACACAGTGTGACTAAATAATTTCCTCACTATCGCAGTTTATAATGAACTAATTTTAATATTGGAACAATATTAAGGGGGCGGCGCCCCAGTGCCCCATATTGACCAGCCGCCACTGCTTTTGGACCCTTAGCCTTAGGATGAACTGGGAGTTCTTGTGCAAGACCATTTAAGACAGGGGGCTCTTAAGCTGAAAACTTGACGACCGAGAGGGAAACATTTTCTTTGAGGAAGTCTATCATTGAGAATTTACAATTCTTAAATACACTAAAAAATATCATGCTCCAAATCTCTCAGTGAATTCACTTCAGTGAATAACTGAGCTCATTACTTCCCTGATTTACCTCCCTCATTAACTGACCTGATTACAGGCCTACTTCTGTTCATCTGCCTTTTTAAGCACATGTTTCATGTTGTTTAGAGACTGAAAGTGTTCAACAACATAAACTCTCCCAGACTTCCTGCACTGTCTGATGATGGACACTAGGATGGGCAGCATGGGATAGGCGTACTCCATCACACTCCTTGGCTTCCCTCTTGCTCCTGGGTAAACATAGCCACCAGTGTGAACTCCAATCAGTTCACAGGACTCATTAAAGACTGGGGAGCCAGAGGATCCATGGAAGAAACAGGAATTGTAATTGATCTGGGAACTACAAATATTCCAGTTCTCCACGAGACACAAATTTGTCATGAGATGAATGAAGTCTTGGTTCTCAGAAACGTGTTGTTCTAAAGACGATGCAGTTTCTTCTTTTAGAATGATGAAACAGGGGTCCATTTTCTTAACCCCAACCCCAGGATATCCAACAATGCAGATCCCACCCCTAATGGAAGGTGGACTATAGTGACTAAGCAATTGAGGACAGTCAGGAAGTTTATCACTGCTCAGTTGTAGCAGTGCAAAGTCCAGGTGCTGCTCCATATCATTCTTCCCATTAAAGGAGCAAACTACGGTCACAGGTATTGTCATGTGCCCTGGTCTTCTCTCCTCAGTGTCCATTCTTTCCTCTGTGTCCATTATCTCTTCTGTGTCCATTATCTCTTCCGTGTCCTCTTTGACCAAATCCTCAGATTCAAATATAGCCGTTATGCAGTTTTGCAGTTCATGGGCCTTTGTAAAAACATGTGCATTGGTCAAAATGAACCTGCCAGTCAGCAAAAATCCAGTTCCTACTGCGTCCCCTTTCACACAGATCTGGCAGACAGAGTCAGAGAGTTTCATTAATCGTTTTACTGTCTTTATCACAGAGAAACTCTGAGCGCTTTTATCATACTCCACTCTGAAGAACCTCTGCACCTCAGCAGGCTTTGAGAGTTCCTCCCGCTTTTTCAGCTTCCCCAACAAATCTCCCATCTGATCTCTGAGAATTTTCAGGACTTCCTCTGAGTTTGGGATGTCTGAAATACGGATCGGCGTTATGTTCGATCTCTTCCCTTTCGGCAGCTTTTGCTGCAAAGTGCTGACAGAGGCTGCAGTTTCTGACTGATGACTAGTAGGACTTGCGGACACTTCACGAGGATCATTCACTTGCTCATACTCCTGACTAGACTCCTGACTAGACCCCTGACTAGACCCCTGACTAGGTGGCCGATTGTCTTCGACAAAAATCTCGAACCGCTTTCCATTCAGAGGGTCAACAATGTTTGACATGTTGTGGATATCCTCACTGTTCATGTCCTTGAGAGAATGTGTCTTCTTTTTAAAAATGACATCATTAAACCTTCCATCATGCTTAAGAGAATTCTTCAGCTTTCCTCCTTTCAAGGCATACACACAAACGTAATCCACACATCTTGTCAGTTCCTTGTTTCTCATCAGTTGTCGAATAACTTTGATACCTCGTATTTTAATGTTAAAGGTAACAAAATTGTTGGCGTCACTCGTATAAGTTGATTTATTCCCCTTTCGGATGTTATCCATTTTAATGAAGGTTATATCCATAACCTCATTTTTATTAATCAGACAGCAGGGGAAGTCAGACGTCACGGCTCCTCTGGGTGATTCCCCTCTACAGATCAGCACTTGCTTTCCCATATTTTTATTTACAAAGCTTGTAAAAGAGGAGTTTGAATTTAGTGCCTCCTGTACAGTCATTGGCCCATTATATGTCACCTTGTATTTTTGTTTTTTATAGCAGAATTGGAAATCACGAGTTTCAGTTCTCTGTAGACATAGAAAAACAGTTTTAATTCAGAGGACACTTTGTAATAGTCTCTAAAATGATTTCTGTTCAGCAGTGTTGAATGTGGTTGCAGAGAGTCTGTGTAACCTACCGGATGGTGGACGGTGTCCTCTCCCATCACAGTCTCATCTGTCTTGATACACAAATTGTTCTTCGACTTGGAAACCTTGAGAAGAGATACATTATACAATGAGCAACATTAACATACCTACATCAACAAATCTATTTACATATCTACATTAACATAGCCATTTGGATTGTGTCACAGGTTTTCATTTGGTGCACTTTATCCATTAAATCCTCCTTTTTCTCTGAGACTACCGTGATCGCTTCCTTTTTATTTGTCTCACCCGTCACAGATCTACATTATGTTGCTTTAGTATTAACATCAGACATGCAAGCAAACCATGTCTGAATGTTCAAATTCTACAAATTTCAAAACTCATTTGCATAAAATGAGAAAATGCTGCAAGTGGCATTACAACCAAGTGACATCAACCACCTGACTTTACCCTGCCGTATTTACTTGGAAAAAGCAACTGTGCTTTTTTCAATCTTCGTATAAGAAAAAATTTTGAGCGATGAAAATTTGAGTATAGAGATCTATAATTTGTCCAACTTGTTCTTTTAACCCTAGGTAAACACACTTTTAAAGGCGTTTTAAAACTCAATTGCTTTCAAAAATGATAATCACTTATAATGTTGGTAAAATGTAAAGACACTGTAAAATGACAATGTAAACTGCCCTTACAGATCATGTGACTTTACAACAAGTGAAGTCACTACAACTATTGAATTTTACTTCCAACAAATCCTGACCACCTTAGTTTACCCTGCCACAATATCCACTATGTAAAACAACCAAATGAGCCTTTTCTGTTCTCCTTATAAGAAACATATTGTTTGTCCAATATGTCCAGCTTGTTCTTTTGAATGAGACACACAGCGACACTATTGAGCTGTGTTTATAACAGTACTTATGTTACTGAAGGCTCCAGAGGCTGCTGAAGCCGCTTTCAGCTGATGACACAGAAACAAGAAGAAGCAGACCAAGTAGCATCTCAGTTTGAATATGGAGGCCATGGACCCATCCTCTGAAGAATGAAAGAAATTTCACTGCTAGCCTGGACACTGTACTTTGAATGCCTGGACAAACTGTTTAGAACCAAGTTTAGTTCTGTTTTCCAATATAATTTACCTCTCTACTCAAGAGGACTTGTTCTAGATCTCTGATCATTTGCATTCCTTCATGCAGAAATCATTCCCAAACTGCTTATCCACAACATCCAGAACTTTAAAGAATTCAGTTCTGTAGTAATCAATTGGGGATGTATGTTTATGTGCTGAAGCACAGCATGTGAAATGCTGAGGTGGCTTGTAGGCTCATGGAGTGGTAATAGGAGTGAGATTAAGGGCGTACTCACACTAGGCACGGTTTGCTGGTTCCGTGCTGGGGCCCGGTTATCCCCCCTCCCCACTCCCCCTCTGGCCTGCACTCACATTGCCTTCATCAACCGCGCCCGAGCACGCTTACGTCATCACAACGCCACTTCATTTGGGAAAAAAAGCGTGCTCGCACAACACTATGGAGTTCCCGATTCTCTTTTTATTGTATTTTTGGAGTCGTTTTGGGAGTGCAGAAACACGGTGCAGGCACAGATTTATCTATCATTTAACACAACGATTGTCTGTTAATTGTGCTGCACGTGTTAGAAGATTTTTAGAAGACCACAACAATCGCTTTGCCACTATGACTGTTTAACGTGAGCGTCGCATCACTGACGTCATGTTTGAGTAATGGCAAAATGAACCAATCACACGAGGCACCAAGCGGGCCCGGGCACGGATAGCGCTCACACTAGAAGCGAACCGTGCTTCGGCAGGGAACCGTGCCCGGGCCCGGATCACAAACCCTAGTGTGAGTACGGCCTAAGTGTTTCTTTCATGAGCATAGGAATCATTAACACACTCAACAGCAGAAAGCACACCATCTACTGTGTGTTCAGACCTCTAGTTCTTCCGTCATAGTGCAAACAACAGACCAAGCATATTTCCCTGAAGAAATGTGTCATGCAAACCCTGTGCCTTTACAGATGCATCAGATTTACTTGCTACCATCTCCTGATTCACTACAGCACAAATGGCACAAGTATGAACTGTCCACCTTGTTGGACAAAGGTCTGATCCCAGAGATGTGACAAAGGCCCTCCAAAGACTTGGTTATCACCTTGAAAATTACAATTAGCTTCACTGACAGTGATGGGGGTCAAGATATCACTGTCAAAGCTGATGGATAATAAAACAGTCTAGACAGAACAAGAAATGTGTTACTGCACCATCAGGATGGGAGACAGATGATGCTCCTTTGACAGGTCAGAAAAAGATTATTCTTATGGAAAATCCCAACAAAGCCCTCTTTTATTCTAAAGAATAACATATCCAAGAAGAATCACCCATCAAAGCCGAGTGTTACTTTAAAACGTATCAAATTATTATAATGGATATATGGAGGAATAAGCAAAAAAAGCAGCAATAAATGGCCCCTCCCCCTATGCAGCTGTTTCAGATAGACAATGAGCATCCATATCCTTTATGGTGTAATACAGCACCTTTGGGTCATTCCATGTTAAAGCAACCAAAATTTGGATTGGTCCCCGCTTGACAACCTCAGAATCCCTTCAAACTTTCCCCATTTGTAGGCAGATATGTGAAAAAATCCAAAGTATTTCTGTTCCATGTTCAATATTTCAAGAGTTACAGATTCTGAGATGGTCAGGTGGGGACCATTGGTTGAGCTGATATGGAATGGCCCCTTTGTTTTATCAGCAACACACAAAGGGTTATCTTGTATTACTATTGACAGATCCAACAACAGCTTGTTTCTTCATCTTTATGCATATGTTGAAGCTTCACAGAGCCAAAAGAACTACATTGGGGAAAATAAGTATTTAGTCAGTCACCAATTGTGCAAGTTCTCTCACTTAAAAAGACGAGAGAGGCCTATAATTGACGGGAATTAAAAGAGTTTAAAAAATGGTTTGATATGAACAAATTGTCACTGAATTTGAGTAAAACAAATTTTATAGTATTTGGCAATAGTCAAATCAAGAATAATATAAAAATTAGGATTGATGATGTTAATATAGAGAGGAAATATGAAAACAAATTTCTAGGTGTTATAATCGATCACAAATTATGCTGGAAACAACACAAACTATGTAAAAACAAAAATGCAAAAAAATGCAAAAAAAACAAAAACTATTGCAATATTACATAAAACTAAAGATATTTTAAATCAATCATCACTATTTGCTATATTGTTCTTTCATAATCCCATACATGACCTACTATGTGGAGATATGGGGAACCGCATATAAAACCAACACTAAACCAATATTCATGTTACAGAAGAAAGCTATAAGAATTATAAACCGATCCAATTATCATGAATCAACAAACAAACTATTTCTTAATTTAAAAACTTTAAAATTCAGTGACCTAGTTGACCTCCATACAGCTTTGATACTGTACAAAGCACAAAAAAATATGCTTCCGACCAATATTCAGAAATTGTGTGAAACTAAAGTGACTACATATGAACTCAGGGGAACTGGTACGTTTAAAAAAATAAGAGTAAGAACTAATGCAAAAAGTAGATGTATATCGGTCAAAGGTGTAAACTTGTGGAATAGTTGTGACAAGGACATAAAAATGTCCAGTTCACTTGTCAAATTTAAAAACATGCTTAAAAATAAGGTAATAGAAACTTATAATAAAGAGAAATAATTTTATATATGTATAACTTGTTATTGATTTTTAATAGTAATGTATGATTGTTCTGGAGATGAGCAAAGTGTATTATTAATAACAATTGGAAATAATATATATATATTTGATTAAAAAGGGTAGTCAATATAAGCTAATGCTTCAGACTATACCTTTTTCGGTTATTGTTATCATTATTTTCACTATTATAACCATTATTATTTATGAAATATTATTATTTTACTTTCTTTTTCTTTCATGTAAATGTATTTGTGTACATAAGTGTTTATACATATGTTTATACGTATATGTACGTATATATGTACGTTTCTCTAAAAACCGAAATAAACTCAAAATAAAAAATTTTTTTTTAAAAAGTGTGTGCCAACCTTGTGAAGACTTACAGAAAACGTTTGACCTCTGTCATTGCCAACAGAGGATATACAACAAAGTATTGAGATGAACTTTTGTTATTGACCAAATACTTATTTTCCACCATTATTTGCAAATAAATTCTTTAAAAGTCAGACAAAATGATTTTCTCAAATTTTTTTTCACATTTTGTCTCTTATAGTTGAGGTCTACCTATGTCAATTACCGGCCTCTCCCATCTTTTTAAGTGGGAGAACTTGCACAATTGGTGACTGACTAAATACTTATTTTCCCCACTGTATAGGCTAATTGCTATAGGCAAAAAGGCCACAAAAAGACCATTCAGCCCACAAGACTTCAATCCACGCCCACCAGGAGTCATCTACCGGGATTGGAGGTGCCACAGCATGCCTCATGTCCATAAAAAGAAAGCTGATCAGAATGTTCATGGATATGAAAACAGCAAGATAACTTCAAAACCTTACAAACTCCCCCTATCTTTGCAATCAGCAGGTTGATAGCTAAAATTTTGTATTACAATAGTGCGAATGGCAGCCAACTCATTAACTAAAAGTCAGTGTCTTACATCAGCAAAATATTCTTCTTGTGGAAAATACCAACAGCTAGAATTTGAGGTAAGTAAACACAGGTTGCATACATAGGGCGAGAACAAACTGATAAAATAGCAAAGGTTAACTTTTGAAAATTTAAAACCGTACAGCAGTAGCTGCAAAGGGGACTCTGAGGCCATCAAAGCCTCTTCGTCCTGTTGTACAGGCAGATACGGTAAGAAAGCCATGCCGAGCATGCAGACTCCAGTGCAGACTGGAATGAAGCAGGAAGTTCAGAAGGGTACTGAAAAGGGAGGAGCTGTAGGAGGGACTTGACTCCCCATCTACCTGTACCTGCTTTTACCCTCTACTGCCACACCCCATAATGACACATACTCCTTCACAGTTTTGACCAGCAATTTAATCCTAACCTCCATTCATGCTTCACGTTTTAACTGTTCTGTTATTGACATTTGTTCTGCCTTTCTCTCAGTGCCAGTCCACCCAGATAGTAGTCAGATTTTGTTTTCATCTTTAGAGAATGACAATTCACTTGGAGCCACCTCCCTCAAGGGTTCAGTGACTCCCCTGTAGTGTTCTCTGCCATCGTGAGGGACGCCTTGGCTGCATGGACACCTCCTCCTGACTGCTGTTATCAGTTATGCACATATTTTGCTCTCAGCCAATGATGCCTCTGCCTGCAAGGTTCTGTGTCTCTGGTAAACCACATTACTCTGTGCACTTTCAAGGTATCCGCCCCAAAGGTGCAGTGGTGCCAGCGTACCATCTCCTATCTGGAGCTGGTTCACTACTGTCGCCACTGTATACTGGACTGTTCAAATTATGACAAAAGTGTGAGACAATGCTGCTCTAAAGATCATCCTGAGCAGATCTCCTGCATTACTGCATGTCTTCAGATCCCTCAGAGGCCCTGGCCTTACCTCTGGCCCTAGACCAAACTATGAACTGCCATTTCATCTTCATGTTTCTGATAAACGGGTCACTGGTGTGGGGGTCCTGGACCAAGAGCACAGTGGTAAATATGGGTCGGTTACATATATTTCAAAATCTCTTGATTGTGTTTTACAGGGCATGCCTGCCTGCTTGAGGCCCATTGCTGCCTCTGCACTACTGGTGAATGACGCTCACAAACTGGTTCTCTCTCATCCACTCATGCCACACACTACATAAGGTTGTTAATAGCCACACCTGATTGGTCACACTGATCACCTGAGTCATGCACTCCAAATTACTCTAGTCTGATCTAGAGTATGATCTAGATCTACTCTAGTCTGATCTAGAGTCGCAAGATGGTAGGATAGCAGTTTCCATGTCTTGTGTGATATGTTCATAGCATTACACATATCACTCAAAGAGGGGTCGTTATTATTAGTGATTGATTTTGTTTAAGAAACAAACAGTTACACAAACAAAAAAACTATGCTCATACCCGAGCATATTTTGGGCAAGTATTAACACCCCATGGGTTGAGAGCTCTCCTGGTGTTTCATTTTTCAGGTTAAGGTCACTCATGGTCTTTTTCAGGTGACCTGGACATATTAGTCGGCAAGTACACGTCTCTCCTCATATAAACATGGTTTTCATATTAACATGTCTTGTTCTTAGTCTCTGCAGATAAACTTATTATTGATGTCTCAGCGATCCCTCATGCCTGTGCTATTTTCTAGCTCCACCCTTCTAGCTGTGCTGCAATAGCTGGAGATCTGTTGGATCTGCTGGAGCCCGCTATGGTCCATTCATTGACATTTCTCTGTACTAAGACATGTCTAATCGTGTATCTCCTATGGCTGAGGTAAACCTACTCCTGATGTCATGCTGCTACCGAGTCTCAACCTGTTTCAGCTGTTATGGTGTCTCCCAAACATCCACTGATGTCTCCCTCCTTCACACCAACTCCACTGCACTGGACAGACGATCCTGTACCAATGTGTTTTGACACACATTCACCCAGCAGACCATGACTAGGATTTCAGGAAAACTAGAATGCACATTCTGTTCTTTTTGTTTCCCTTACTTATTTTACTGTATGCTGAATAACAATGTTTTAATAATTGTTGTTGACCAGACGAGGATGGGTCTACCCTTTGAGTCTT
This sequence comes from Brachyhypopomus gauderio, assembly GCF_052324685.1. NCBI lineage: Eukaryota > Metazoa > Chordata > Actinopteri > Gymnotiformes > Hypopomidae > Brachyhypopomus > Brachyhypopomus gauderio. Next base: position 676,868 of record NC_135213.1, read on the forward strand.
GGTTCCTCTCAAGGTTTCTTCCTCATGCTCTAGGGAGTTTTTCCTTGCCACTGTCGCCCTTGGCTTGCTCACTGGGGACTGGGATTTGTACTTGGACACATGTAAAGCTGCTTTGTGACACCTGTTGTAAATAGTGCTATACAAGTAAATTTGACTCTGAAGACAATCTTCACATTGTGTGGCTAAACAAGCACAGCAATAATCCATGAGTTAGGCCTATTGGAGATTTTATTTCCACTTGCACTCCTTTGTGAACCAGTTTTTCAGACATACTGATGTGGTTGAATACTGATCTCTAGTGATTTCACACAGGTTGAAACAGGCAGTTTTGGAGATTGAGCCTGTGCAAGTTCTTTATAAACAAGTCCCCGACCTAATTCATTATTCATGCCTTAGTGAACATAAATTTAAATAAACACTGATCGAAAGATTATTTGATTCCTTGTAGAGGTTATCAGAGTACTTTGTGTTGTTGTTTATGTAGATTTAAGTGCATTTTGAAATCACGTGTGAGGATGGCTAGTATTCACTCTCTCCTCATATTAGCATTACTCATGCATTTCAACATATGCTGCCTTGCATGGACGACCAACTTTTATTGTCTGTGCTAGGTGAATAAAACCACTGCATGGTCTGTCTCCTCTATATTTTACTGAAAACCACACACAAGGTGTTATAACCACACTGCACATTCACACACACAGGTTAAAAGTACACACACACGGGATTAAAAACATACAGCACACACACACATTGCAAGCATGCGGTAGCAAATTGTGTCCACTCACTTGGTCTCGTTTTAAAAAGAAGTCCATCTTCGTTTGGCTTGCCCTTTTGGACATCCTAATGTTACATGACAAAAAGAAAACAACTTTCAAAACAGTTCTACGATAGGACAATATTATATAGCAAGAGAATGACTGGATAAAAAACCTACTCGGGTTTGGCTTTGCACGAACGGTAAAGTTACTTACTAGAACAGACCTGGGCATTGTACATATTTCCGAGAACACTGCAAAGAATGTGACGTGCCAAGTATAAAAGCCTCCGCCACTGTTCTCCAAAATGATATGTGGTAGTTTAAAGAAACACCCCTCAAAAACAGGGGAAGGAACATTTACCTGACAAATTTTAATGTTGCTTTGTGTTTCAAGTTTGAAAAGTGCTGGAATTTAGGCTAAAGTTCATGAAAATGCTTGAAATTGTAACTACTTCGTTTCACAACAAATATCACAACAAAATCTTGTAAAGGTGTATGAACTGTGCAAACACGACTTTGTTCATTGCTGAGGCGCGGAGCGCGCGAAGTTACAAAATTCGAGAGGTGCACGACCTCGCGAATCGACAACGGGCGGAGCCACTGCGATTACGTCATTTTCACCGCGCGGACCCTCGAAGCCTGGTTTACGCGCTACGGTCACTCGCGAAAGTATAAACCAGACTTTAGTTTTCCCTTGGTGCGATTCACCGACAGACTGCTTGGCCCTGCTAGTTCATGTTGTGAGTAACGCACGAGAGCTTGTAACGGTCTTCATTCATGTATGGATGGTAGAGTAGAGCTGGAACTCAGACTGTGTGAAATAAACAAAGCTTCTTACCCTCTACACGACTGTCGCATTTGTTTCCGGCCTCCTCCCTGTGCTCCACGACTCATCCCCTAAACTCGGTTGCAAAGCTCCCTTCTATCCGGGTTGGAGTGGAGACTTGTTATCCACAACCAAAGCGTTACAAACTGCTCGAATCAGATACTCTAAGGACAGGGAAACATATTTCAATGAACTTCCGCTCGTCTCTCTGCCTGGCATATCTGACGGGAAAGTTATGTGCATTACCGCTCGTAGCGCCATACAAAGTACATTTAACAAATTACCTATTAATACAACGGTTACACGCGCCGAACAGTTTCACTGTATACAACACATTTAGCTACAACATCCAATTCCCACATTATGTCCAAATATGATTTAACATATGTAAACACACATGGAAGCCCACATCCAGATTATTCTCACGCCAACTTGTTTTATACAGATAAGCACTACACAAAATTGTTGTATGTTATACATTTTACAGCTACATAATAACAAGCTCGGTGAATATGGACATACACTATTTACTCCCATCCAAATATGAGTTTATCTTTGTAATGTTGAACGAGGAACTTACAGGAAAGTGTACTTTACTATACTGTATATGCGCACTTTATATGAACTCCACAAAACTTAAAAACTCAACAATATTTGCAGCGCTTAATACAACAGGATACAACGAGTTGTCTAGTCTTCTCACGCAAACTGTTGCGAGAAAAAGTCACATTAGCCTAGCTAGATAGCTAATCATCAAATGAATGCAACTTACTAGCACGATAAAACAAGACCATCCACTCTGCACTAATTACAGATACATAAATATACGTATGTTGTGCATCTCTGTTAAGTGTCTGAACATAGAAAGAGAGCTTCTTTCAAAAATCTAAAGCAACTTTGTACGAAGACGATGGAAAGACACCTACCGATAGTGTTGTCTACCTCCAAACTGAATCAACCGCGGTAAAGTTGGTTCAGCGTTCTATATTCGTCAGACATTCACGAAAGAATGGACTCGTTATTTAAAAAGAACATAGTGTATACTATAAATACCTATTATGCAATTCATACATATTGTGAATATTGTGAATTTATCCCCACACAATGGTTTTCAGTAAAGATAGATTTAGAAGATGTGAAAAGATCACATCTAGGAATTAACGGAAAGTTCATGTTAGTCGGTAAGCGCTTCAGTGCCAAGACAACTTTTCAAAATAAAAGTCATTGGTTAGTTCAATTTTTTAACATTGGCAACTGATTTGTTGGGATTTGTTGGCTCCATGAAATTTTGAAACAACATATTTTTCCCTTAAAATGATGCATTCTCTCAGTTTAAACTTTCGATCTGTGATTTGTGTTCTATTCTGAATAAAATATTAGATGCTGGCACCTCCACATCATTGCATTCAGTTTAAAGGTGGTTTTCTATATAAAGAAATAATGTGCTATTTTATAATGAAGATTTGTTGTTACTGTAAAAATATCATCTTTTAAATAGGCCTATATCTGTAGTCTATCTATATTAAATATATATGATTTTGACATCTGATTTTGATATTTTGAATAAGTAAATTATATGAATCTTGGTTTGATTTTTATATTTTGAATGAATAAATGGTATGAATCTTTGTTTGAACACTTGAACACCAGACACTGTATGCTGCAGTAACAAAATACACTTTAAAATAAACATTTTGCTTTATTATGTATGCAAGTATTTGGTAATTTTGGGGTGTGTTTATGGAAAAGATGGTTGCTATGTTAGGGGATTGTCTTAATAATACAAGGCAAAAATATAAGGTAAAAATAAGCTAATATAAAAGTTATATTGTCCACTGCATCAAGACAAGAATTGCTACACTGACCATGATGGTAAATGCTGACTACAGAGCTAATGATACTGACAGACAGAGAGATAAGATAAAGTACTAAAATTAACTGTAACAGAGTGAATAAAGGCGCAGGACGCGAGGCAGGTAAAGGCACATCTTTACTGTCCATAGCGGGAAGCACAACAAAGGAATGGCGCAATAGAGCAGTGCACAAAGAAAAGTGCGCAAGCAAAGCGCAGGTAGCGCAATAAGTCTATAAGTACTGAGGAAAGCACCCGTTTAGTAGTTAATGCAGTGTCCATTAGAAGAACAATGCACAGTCTCCAGAGAAGAACAATGCACAACACTGGATGTCTGGGCCTGTGGGGTTAAATAGGTGACATAGAGGGAACAGGTGCAGATGATAATGACATGAGTGCTAATATGTTGATTAGGAAGGAGGGAGGAGTGAGTGAGATGAGTGAGGTGTGTGTGTGTGTGTGTGCATCTCCCTCTGAGACTGGGGCTGGCCTACCATGACAATAATAAATTTGCATCTCTTCAAATGCATACACTTAAGACGTAAACTGCAATAAATAATCCCCTTTAATTAAATCTGACTAGTACACTGTTCATAGTTTTAGTGCAACATTAGTACAACTTTAAATAAAAAAGGTTGCCTCTGTCCTTCTGAAACAGTCTAGTAATCAGAATATTCTAGATGAGTAATATAAAGACATGTTTCTGTGGGTCCAGGGACGTTCACGCCATGAGCTGCTTCAGCATGTGTGGGTGGGTGAAAGAGCACAGCTCGTAGACAATGGGCTCTGACATGACGTGGAGGAGCTAGTGGATGTGGCATTACCAAGGTCAGGTGATTTTTTTAAAGCAGAAAATGTTTTCTTACCAATGTAATATCATTCAATTTAAAATACACAATTTCACATTTTTTGAGTCACGGATCAGATCGTTATTCATATCAGCATGAAAAAGACAAATCTAAATTTGTTTTTCATTTATTAATGCTTAAAGAACATAAAGAGAACTACAAACATTTATGCAAGGGTGGCCGGATGGGTCTGTGTGTAGGCTGCGTGTGAGCGCAATAGTGTTACAGCATGGTCTTAAATGAAAACATCCAAGATGTTTATTGTTTAAATAACAATCAAAATAAAATAGTCACTACTCATTCAATTAAAGTATAATATGAGGCTAGACAAGAACCTTCCTTTAAAAATAGTAAATGAAAATATACTGTTAAAAAAGTAAATAAATGAGGTCATGGGGAAAATAAAGGAGACATATACCGGTATATAACTTTAGATTATTTTTCAAAAAGGAGAAGAGGAGGTTTTTCTGTGGTGTTAAACCCAATCTCTGGTCTAGACTGTTAAAACCTCCACAAGGTTCTACTGTTCTTCTCAGACAGGTGGACTCTCTTGGATTGCAGGTCACAGATTGGGCAAATTATTTGTTTTAAATTCTCAATAAGAACAAAAAGAACAATAAGAACAACAGATTAGTAAGAGAGAGAGAGACTTGGAATTATCTCTGAGAGTCCAGAGTGTGCAGAGTCGACACCCACACTGGTACAGGGACTCCGTGCTCTCTATCTGGATGGGGCTGGTCTTCTACAACATATACATTCATATTTTGTAGGTTTATCTATAAAATCTATATTAAAACATTACACAGCAGATCTTGTGGTCTTCTGCAACACACACAGAAACATAAATATAAACCTAAATAAAAGGCCCTAAATACCCACCGTCCACAATAACTGTGTACGTATGAATGACTTCTTCATTATTGATGTCCTGGATGGTGTAAACTCCACTATCAGATGGTGCTGTTCCTCTCAGCTCAACAGTAGAGATGAGTGATGCTCTCTGACTGTATTCATCTTTGCACTGCAGTGAGCGTTCATGCACTGTACAGATCTGTCCACTAGAGGGAGCTGCTGCATCTGTGCTGTTATAAATCACCTCCACTGGCTCTGATATGGGCAAATCCAGGAGCAGAGGACACTCCCTCTATCTGCAGACTCACATCACAGATGTCTTTATTATTACAGGTACAGGTGTACCAGCCCCTCTTAGTGTAATCAACATCAGTGATGGTGAGGGAGAGATCTCCCTTCAGGTACTGATCATGGGACATGTGAAATCCCTCCTTTGACTGACAGGATGTCTGGTCACACTGAGCCAGAATGTCATGTGGTTTATGGGACACAGTCCATGTGACCAGATCAGAACACGTCTGATTACAGGAGAGAGTAGCAGCATCATGAAGATTCACCTTCACTGAAGGGAAAGAGCCTGAAAGACAAACTTTAAAAGACTTAAAAATTCTGATGTAAAAAAATAAATAAAAATGAATTACAATGTATATATTTTCCATTGTGATTGTGTAACAATTTAATTTCAGCATTACATATTACTCCAAAGAAAGTTAAACCATTACACACAAAATGGTTCAAACATGATGACCACAAAGAACCAGTTCAGTCCACCTACCAGTGGTGACTGTCAGCAGGAGTATCAGCAGGACACAGTGACACCTGCAGCAGGACTGACAAGACAAAAGAGAACCCAGTCAGCACTGTACATAGGAGACAGGAGAACACAATCAGTACTGTAGGTTATAATAACCTTTTGCTTTAGTTAGTAAATACATTTTTGAGTCAAGTTAAATAAAAAGTGCATACTGTATGTTTGTATTTATTTTTATGGTCTTTATGTGTTTTTATTTAACTATACAAATTCATATATATGAATTAGCATATTTCAATGCAACGTCCTGGATTTTTTTAAAGATGGAGTTTATTTTCTTGTCTTATGTTTTGACTTATAATTCTCAAAAATGTAGACTTGACTTTGCCTTGCGCTGAAAGACTAAAGACAGACTACTGAAAAACGCCTTTTCCACAGGTACAGCATAAGGGTTTATTATAACTGTGACGCGCGGGCAGGGCGAAGGACGAGACACGAGTCCTCGGTTGTAACCGACATCACTTTTAATTTCAACACATATATAGCGCATATAGCGCACGTAGAACATTCAACGTATACAGAGACGTGTAAACTTTACACAACTACGAGCACAGGACACTGCGCGAGCGCACATTAAATAGACAAACCACATAAGCCCCACATGATTACGAGACGATTTACAGGTGAGACGGATCACAAGACACAACCACATCCACGGAGATCCACAGACACAGACGAGTAGACGTAGACGACGTAGACACACGCCCAAAAGGGAGGGGCCGGGGTCCTCAACGTGAGAGACGCCCCCACCAAGGGCACTACCCATCCCGGGGTGCCAACAGGACCGAGTGCCCCGAACACGTCGATGGGCGGATCCGACGTGCTTAGTCCTGCGTCTGGGAGGTGACCACCCTCGGCGAAGCGTCCGCCACAAACCGCCTAGAACACCCTCCCTGGGAAGACCGGGGAAAAGACGTTAGACACATTTAACGGGACAGACACAAACACACAGACTGGTACATTAAAACATAGAGGCACGAAAGGGAAAAAGGAATTAGGCACACATACGGGAAGACTCCCAAACACTGGGACAGACACACACGAAACAGGCGCCAGGCTGCGCGCCGGAAGAAGGGCGAACAGGGGAGAGAGATCGGGAGCTGCTGGTACTGCGGCGGGCGGTCCTCCTCCTGCCCTCGCTGCGAACCCTCCACCGGGTGCAGCGCAGCTGGCGGACGTGCCTGGTGCAGCGCGGCCGGCAAACATGCCTGGTGCAGCGCGGCCGGCGAACGCGTCAGGTGCAGCACGGCCGGCGAACGCGTCAGGTGCAGCACGGCTGGTGGACGCGTCAGGTGCAGTGCGGCTGAAGGACGCCCCGAGCGGGCCGCATGGTAGTACCCCGTCAGTCTCCATCTCCTCCTCCTCTTCTCCCCGGCTCCATTCCATGGACTGCTCCGGGCTGCCACCCCGGGAGTAGTCCATCTCACTTTCGCCGGAGCGATCGGAGGATGGGCCCACCTCTGGAGTCCACCTCCCCTTCACAGTCCCGGCAGAACGCTCAGAGAGGGGCGGACTACCCTCGTCCTCCGTGTAGGGCTCGCTGATGGAGGATGGTCTTCTTCCTCCTTCTCCTCCCCACCGTAGCCTACGGGGGGCGCGGAACACACGGAAGGTGGGTAGCTGTCGTCGTCATCCTCCTCCTCCCCACCGTAGTCTACGGTGGGTGCGGAGCACACAGACAGAGGGTAGCTGTCGTCCTGCTCCTCCTCCTCACCGTAGTCCACGGTGGGAGCGGAACACACAGACGGAGGGTAGTCTTCCTCCTCATCCTCCTCCTCACTGTAGCCTACAGTGGGAGAGGGGCACACGGGAGGAGGGAGGTCATCCTCCTCCTCAGAACGTGACAATAACATGACAATTTGCTCAAGATTAACATAACCTGGGGCTATTTCCACAGGTCAAAACTTATGATTTGAAAATGGATTAAACATTTAATGTTCTGAGCCTTTGTTCTGGGGAAGCACTGCCCTGCAACCAGCTTTATTTTTACATTATTAACAGTCAAGAAAAGGTTTCCAAATGAAATAAGCTTTAATGTTCTCTAGATATTTCGTGGCATTTTGGTGTTTTTGTGTCCATTAACTTTGAGCTCCGACAGTTACACCGTTAATATCGCACACACTTACACACACTTACGCACTGACTCATATAGGTTTGCTCCTTTTTATTTGAAACAAATCCAAAATCTGTAGCAGTGGTGTTTTTCTTTGAAACCAGCTCACTTGAGTCACAACTAACACTCGTCGTCATTGTGGCCTTTTTTGTGGCCTTTTTCCCTCTATGGCCTTTTTAAAGGCCATATATTGTGAAGATGTAAAGACCATACACTGTGATGGTGTGAAGACTCTTCACACCATTACAGTGTATGGTCTTTACATCTTCACAATATATGGCCTTTAAAAAGGCCATATGCTGGGAAGATGTAAAGACCATACGCTGTGAAGATGTTAAGGCCATATACTGTGAAGATGTAAAGGCCATATACTGTGACGGTGTAAAAACCATACACTGTGAAGATGTAAAGTCCATACACTGTGAAGGTGTTGTGCAGCTGCTCTGGATTCTAGTGTTTACCAGACTGAAGTGTTTTAATACTGATCTACTTTGTGGGTAAATGGTTGCTGAAATAAATGTGACGTGCTGCAGGTACTGGGCACGAGTTGCTATTTTAGTACGGGTGTTGTTTGTGTGTTGTGATCACTAAAATTAGATTTACAGTGAAAAGTAGAATGCTAGAATTCAGCAAAATTTGTCTTCGTTCACATGATTTCTAAAGTTTGAAATGAAAAGAATATTATGTCCAAGACTTGATCTTTTCTGTTTTCAGTGTTAATTTCATTGACAAATAATTTGTGTCACAGTTTTCATCAACGAACGAAAACATTTAAAGCATTTAAACATCATTACAAATACAAGGAATAGATTTATTAAAAACATGTATAGTCATGGAGTAACCCCTTGCCCTGAACATTTGCAGTATTGCGATACCCCATTATTGCTGGTATTCGAGCCCTACAATAAACTTCAGACAAACATTAAAACTATTTTATTCAGTGTTTATTAAGCAATTGAAATACATTACTAATTGTGTTTAATGTTGTAAGTAAATTAGTTAAATCAAGTAAAATATTTATGAGTGTAGAGAAAGCTCTTTAAATAATAGCAAAGTGTTTCTCTGTGCTTAGACAGCCTTAGTATGCGGTGAGCAGCGAAATACCGTAAAATGAAGCATATAGGCGCAATAAGATTTAAAGCACGTGAATCGCAAAGCGCGGATAACCTGACCGTGGTGTTTTACCAGGGCGGAGCAGCATCCCAATTAGTTACAGACAGCAATTGGTCCCAAAGATGTTCAAAACAAATCCTGAATCTGGATCCAACCTCCATCCTGCAACAAAGAACATGCATGCACCATCTCATAATAACATAACAAGACTTCATCAAGTGTTTTGGGGAAAAAAACTAAAATATTAATATTATTATTATAATGATGAAAACATCGTTAACATTATTGATGATGATGAAGACATTGTTATTAATATTGTTGTTGATTATGATGACAACGTTATTAATATTATTTTTGATGATGATGGACATCGTTGTTAATATTATTATTATTATTATTATTATTATTATTATTATTATTATGATAATAGTAATGATAATGAGGGGGCTCTGGGGTATGGAGGCATGTTCCCACCTCTATTATTGACATGACAATTATGAATTACTAAAACAGTGGTCACCTAGTTCTGTGCGTTGTGAGCGTTGTAATCATAAAGTTGCACCAGTAGATGGCGCACTATTCCTACATAGAAAGCTTTGGTGGCCAGCGGAGGTGTAGGAGGAGGAATATAAATTATGAGTGACGTGTACAGAAGCTCCTCCTCTAAGTGTTACTATGTGTTATTTTATCTGTCTGTCCAGATGGACCTGATCTCTCACATGAACATAATGGCAAGTCAGAGCACAGAAAAACTTTTAGGTAACTTGTTTTCCTTGTCCTGTAATCTCATTCTTATACTTCCATTCTTTTTGTTTAACTATTTCTTCTATTTTATATTGACTTCATTTTGACTTTCTATAGTTTCTTCTTCTCCTTCTCTTAATAATAAGTGTAACTGTATAATAGTATAATAGCAATAGTAGTAGTAGTAATCGTAATAATAGTAGTAGTAATAGTAATAGCAATAGTTGTAATAGTAGTAATAGTTATAGTAATTATAGTATTAGTAATAGTAATAGCAAGAGTAGTAATAGTAGTAGTAGTAATAGTATTACTACTACTACTATTACTACTAATTATAGTACTAGTAATAGTAATAGCAAGAGTAGTTGTAATAGTAATTGAAGTAATTGTACTACTACTACTAATAATAGTAGTAATAGTAGTATTGATTTGCTTACAGAGTACAAGATGAACTACAAGAGGCGTGGACTGGCTCTCATCTTCAACCAGGAGAAATTTTACTGGGAGCTAAAACTAAACAAACGTTTTGGAACAACTAAAGACAAAGAAAATCTCACTGAAAGGTGAATATTTAGACGCAGGGAAAGATGTTCAGCTAATTTAATTGACATTGACCAACATCTATATGATAAATACATGAACTACTGTACGTATGGGAAACAACTTAGAAGAACATGACTACAATCAAGAAGGTGTAAACCCATTTTACAGCATATATATTATCAGTCAAAGGCCCCTTTGCTACAACATGAGGAAGTCCTTACTGAGACACTGTTTAACACTTTTTTTCATGGGAGACACTGCTTAAACTTCTTTTTCTTAGGTAGACACTGTTTTAACTACTTTTTGCATAATTAAGTGTCTAGACAACCACTTTTTTAGACCATGGGACAAAAAACACTATTTGTTCAGAACTTGGGAAAACATTTTCTGTTTGCAATTTTTACTTCAGATTCCAAAATCTAGGGTTTGATGTGGATGCAAATGATGATCTAAACAAGGAGGACATGATGAAGAAAATACGTGAAGGTACAACTTTATCATTTCATTATTCCAAATGTAAAGTGGTTCTCATAAAAGTTTTCTTTTATTCTGAACTGTAACGTCAGCTGTTTTGAATGTCGTGTCACTACCATGACAACCGTTGTCTATAGTGGCAACTGGCGACCACAGCGAGGCTGATTGCTTCGTCTGTGTCTTCTTAAGTCATGGGGAAGATGGACACATCTTTGCCCGTGATGACAAGGTTAACATTAAAGACATAACCACCCTCTTCAGAGGAGATACATGCCAGAGCCTCATAGGGAAACCAAAGATATTTATCTTCCAGGTGAGTTGCGACCAGGTAGAAACCCTTACTTGCTTCTCTTATTTGTTTCAGTTTAGAAGTTCAAAGTGTTTGAGTGTGCATGCAGTATTCTACAGATATTAATGTGTGTTCTGGTTTTATTGTGCATTTTATTATGCACGAATGAGCAGTGATCATAGTACACTGTTGTAGCATCGTAATGACACTTTGACACCATTTGCGATTATAGGCATGCCGTGGTAACAATGATGACAATGCTGTGACCCCCATGGGGGCTGCTGAGGAAGTGGAGGAGGTAGAGGAGGAGCCTGCAATGGTCTACACCCTCCCAGCAGAGGCGGACTTCCTCATGTGTTACTGTGTAGCTGAGGGTGAGTGTAGATGTCTGGGAAATGTGGTTATCACACTCAACATCCAAACACATTTTAGCAGTGGGAACTTACAGGTTCTGTTCTCTGTTCATTTCTGCCTTTATGTTCTGAGTGGTGTTTGGTCCTCATTCAACAACTTTAATGAAATTTGGATTTAGAAATTTCAGACAGAATTTTCAGTACATGAAGTGGAATACACAGTAGTCTAGTCTAATGTCTGTGTAACACAAGTAGTTTTTCCTGTTATCTATATAGCACACAGTAGTCTAGTCTAATAGTCTAGTCTAATATCTATGTAACACACAGTAGTTTAGTTTAACATCATTACAACATAACGTTGTAATTCAGGAGATATTTTATTTTCATCAAGTGAAAATTGGGACAGGAGATTTCAAAATGTACAAACCTTACAGTGACAGGTCTACAGTAACAGCTCACTGTTTGATTTACATCCACTTTCACTTTTACTTTGTACTTTATCTCATTAGCTTGTCCTTCAGTTTAAATACTGCAGTAAGGTGCAAAAAGTTAATGTTTACTTATTTACTGTGTAAGACTGTGTAGGCTTGTTTACACCCTTAATAAGTTACCAGTTATGATTTTCATCCAATTGTAATTTCTCCTCTGTATTTAACCCATCCATGAAGTGAGAACACACACCCTAGTTATCACTAGGGGACTATGAGTACAGAAGCACACACTAGTGATCACTAGGGGACTATGGGCAACCCTAGTTTGGCACCAGGGGAGCAGTTGGGGTTTATTGCCTTGCTCAAGGGCTCTTCAGTTATGGCCTAGCTGGGAATGAAAGCCAAGACACTCCGATCACAACTAGACCACTGCTGCCTCTGTCGCCATATTAGGTCATTTTTTAAATATGTGATTTTAATATAACCTCTTATATTAATAGGATTATTAACTGTGATATTAATATAATCTCTTTATATTAATAGGATTATTATCTATGATTAAGATTTTTATATAATCTCTTATTTTAATAGAATTTTAATGTGATTTTTATATAATCTCTTACATTAATAGGATTATAATATGTGATTTTAATATAATCTCTCGTGTTTATGTCATGCTGCAAGGAATGAGGCAGGATGTGTGTATGAGTTCCTTCAACATATAGCTTTATTGTTGCACATGTAAACAGTAAACAACTAACACAAACTAACACGATACTGAATGGACTCACAAAGACGAGCATGGGACAAGACTAACTCACACAATACAGTATATACTCAACACATGTTACACGAGCGCCTCGTGTAACACATTGGACTAACAAGACGTATGAACACGTAAACAAATAGCCACACCCACAGGAAGTACCTATACATACGCCCAAAGGGAGGGGTCCAGGGCTGTAATGTGTTAATTATAGTTTTTTGCAGCTGCTAAGACCCCAAAAGTGGTACTAATAGCAAAATTTTTGAAAACACTAACCAATGTTGCCTATCTATTGACGTGGTGCACTAAACCTTAAGCACATTCTCTGCCTTACACTCATTTGCAAAACATAAAACACCCATAATGAGACCTCTGACAAACCTTTACAGCAGACTACAAACTGAACACTCAAACACATGGTAGCAGTGTTTTACATTTGTCATGGTAGCAGTGTTTTTGCATTTCCATTTGTTTTCCATTTGTGTGTATGTGACGTCTGTGACGTCGGGACAGAAGCAGCTGGAGGCAGGGGCTGAGAATGACCGGTTTTGTTATCCATGATAATGAACCAACAGAAAAACTCAGGCCACAAGGCAGAAGCGATGCAATACACAAACAAAAGAGAAAAGATACAAAAGAGAAGCCAATGGGAACGGATGAGTCCAGCAGACAGGGCAAGGTGTCCCACGACGAGGCGAGGGTGCAGGCTGAATAGCACTGGACAGCGCAACCTGTGGGAATAAATACAGCCCTGAACTGATTAGGTGCAGGTGTCAGTATTCAGGTGACCGAGGCGGGAGGAGTGACCGGGACTGAGAGGGTGTGTCCTGTGTGGTTGTGGGCGTGCTTGTGAGAGAAGGGGTGCGTGTGCGCGCCCTCTGGTGGCGTCCGGGCCGACGTAATAGGATTATAATAATTGATTTTAATATAATATCATATTAATAGGATTATAATAATTGATTTTAATATAATATCATATTAATAGGATTATAATAATTGATTTTAATATAATCTCTTATATTAATAGGATTCCAAGCGTATCGCAACACATCCTCTGGCAGCTTGTACATCCAGGACCTGTGTGAGACTCTGAGAGATCACGGCTCAACCCTGGAGGTCACAGAGCTCCTGACCCTGGTCAACCAGAAGGTCTCCGGACGCAGCGCCGTGCGCAAGGACGGGAGGGGGAAACAGCAGCCCTGCTTTACCTCCATGCTCAACAAGAGACTGTACTTCAGACCCAAGGAGGAGAGCACCACAGATCTAACACAATTACAGGGACAAACACCATCTGACTGACTAGTGTAATGTCAATAAAGAAACAATGACTGCTACATGATCTTGTTTGTCTTCACATCCGTTCTGATCCCTGAAGCAGTTACATCACACAGCACTTCCCCTTTGAGCACACATGTTGTTGTTGATGCTGGTTGTGTTTGACGCTGCACAGCTCAGTGCAGCCCAGACTGGAATGGCAGGTCCAACAGGCATATGCCCATTTTATACAAATAATGCAAAAGCCCCTCTTTAAATGTATCCACAAAAATAAATATCCAAAACCAATCAAATAATTAAACAACAAAAAAAAATACAGTTTACATACATTTACAGCTTACACATGTGCAGATACATTTTTTTTATTTGTGATTAAGTCCACTGAGAATTTACAGTTGAGTTTGTTATGAGGTATGTACCATAGAATATATATACTCCCTTCATGTCAGTAGTTTAAGTGCTTTTGATGTTTAGTTATGTTGCACTTTACCAGCGACAAATTTAAGAGAATAAACAAGATTCTACCACTTCTGCTAAATTTAACCACCTGCATGCAGTGTGCCTTGTGACCATAAACGTGCCTGGCCACTTACATGCCAAAGAAGAATGTGGTTTCAGTCTTGAGACAGAAAGGACAAAGTCTGTGAGGTTTTTTGTGGTCATGTTTGTCAAGTTTATGTGTCTACTGAAAATATCTGTACAGAGTTCATGCAGACAATGAATGAAAGAGTCAAATCCATTGGTCCATTGGTACACTTTTATTTATAAGGCCATGCTTGGACTATTGCCCTCGTATATCTGTTCCTTAATCACACAGAGAAGTGTTGATGCCTACGGTCTGCGTTCCAATGAACATTTGCTACTCTCTATTCCTTATGTCCGCACCGAAATTGGAAAAAGGTCTTTCACCTTCTCTGCCCCTTCTTCATGGAACACTTTGCAAAAGGACTGGAAAATTACAGAACTGATCACGTTAAAAGACTTTAAAGCTAGATTGAGAGCAGTTGAGACAGCCTCCCTCACATGCACCTGTTTTAATTAATTTTGTAAATTTTATTTGTTGGTTGTAACTGTAATGCTGTTGTTGCATCTTGGCCAGGGCTCCCTTGAAAAAGAGGTTCTTAATCTCAATGGGATTTTTCCCTGGTAAAATAAAGTTTAAATTAAAAAATGTAAAAAAATCGGGGACACACAATTGTATTATTAAAAGAGAGAAAGAGAACCAGTTTTATTTTAGAACTGATTAGCATGAATTCAGTCGTTTTTCTGATAGACAAGTTTCTAACTGATCATAAAAGGTAGATCTTTAATGGATTTAGTACTAAAATAAATATCTATGTCATGCAAGACATGTCCTAAAGGAAGAATGTAGAACATGAACAGAAGGGGCCCAAGATGTGAACCCCTCCAGTGGAGAAGGAGACGTATAGCCAGAGATGGTCTAACTGCTACTCTCTCTGGGACCAGTGTTGAGGGCAGAGTCATCAATGCTCAGCCCACACAAACAAGTGATCCAGCAGAGTCACCTAAGAGTCCACACACATGATATCATCACATGAGACATGAGCAGTGCTGTGGTAGGGATGGAATCTGGACTGGAATGACTCAGAGAGATTGTGAATTTCCAGAAAGTTTTGGAGATGACAGGCAAAAGTTTTTTTTTGAGAACTGTATCCACCCTGTCATGTCTGGCTCCACCCCTTCTTGGTTTTGGTCATGTTGGCTCCTCCTCTGATCGTCTGTCATGTTGTTTTGATTTTCCATGTGCTTTCTTCTCTATATCACGCCTTCTCGTTTAAGTTCCCGCTCTCTTATTAATGTCATTTGTTAGTTTGGTATTTAGTTGAGGCACTGGGAAATATGCCTTGCAGGTTATTCTCTGAAGTAGAGTGATCTTTGTATGTACTGCGTATTCTTACGAATCTGAATGATGGTGAATGTTAATGCTACAACCTTATGTGTGCTTGTTAGTGGCATGTCTTTACATGTTATCCCATGATGATTCCTCAGTTGTGTATTCCCTGTTTGATAGTGTATTCTCAGATTTTCTAGTTATAGTGTGTGGTTGTTTGGTTAGTGGTTATTGTACTATTGTACTCGCAGTGTGTCATTATGCCTCGGCATCAAGGTGCCTTCCATGTTCATTCTGTGGGTTTGAGTGTTGGTCTAGCATGTGGAAGAAATTCGATTCTCTCAAGCAAGTGTGTCCATCTCCTAGTTATTCCACATTACACAGTCAAGAAAGAGTAGAGATATGCTGTAATTTACCCAGAATGGATGGGTCTAAAACAAATGTTTTGAGCAAAGGAGTGACCACAGCAATGTTGAACATAGAAGTAACCTGTCCATTAAGAAGTGATTGATAAGATTTGTGAGTTGAGGGACCAGGGCAGGGAGACAAACGTTAGCTTAGATGTAGGGAGAGGAGCACATGGGTGTCGTTTTTAATTAGCACATCAGGAATAAAGAACAATCAAACATATGAAAAGCAGAAAGAGAAGAGAATGGAAAGTCAGCAAGGAAAAGTTGTTGGAGGTGGAGAAACAACATCTCCAGAGACGTGATGATCGGTGGAGAAACAACATCTCCAGAGAAGTGATGATCGGTGCACGTTTAGATTCAAAGACATGCATGAGTCACACAGAAAGTCACAGGCACCCTGATATCTGTGCTAGTACTAATATAACACCATGTAGAGACCCACCCTGGAGGGTATTCCAGAAAGCGGGGTTAACAAACTCTAAACTTAACCCTGAACTCTGAGTTGTCTTACCCCGATCTGACATACTCAGAGTTTTCGGTTCCAAAACGGCTGATTGGAGTTAAAGTAATCAGGGTCGCTCAACTCTGAGTAGGTTGACCCAGACAGAAGCGCGTTCACGCGTAACTATAAAAGGCATTCTTAATGGAACGCAGATAAATAGGATTTATCATGGACTTAAACGCGAAAATCAGCCGAGCATCGTATTTCACACCACTGTAGCTTAGGAGTATTAATGACTGCGTATGCAGAATATTTTAGATATTATTAAACGTAAATGTAATACTGCGGTAGCTGCTAGAGAAAGGCAGTAAGCATGTCAAAGAATTGCCAACAGAGTTAATGCGTGAGTGAAAATGATATTTTTATATTTAGCAGAAGGGTGCGATTATATTATTATTTTCTCCACCTTTATAATACTGTATTGAGTTTTTAAATATTTTTTAATTGAACACTTACTGATTCCAGGTCTAATCTGAGTGGTGTGAAACACACATGGCATCAGATAAAAATGAAGTATAAGAATATAGTACAAAGTGGTATGGCTGTATATAACTATATATATAATATATATAATAATATATTCTAAAATATATTTATTTACAAGAAAAATGAAATAATGAAACATAACAGTGAATTTGACTGTAATGTATATTAAAAGGTTACAGGGTGGATGGTGGGGTGGGGTGGGTGGTGGTGCATGATTTAATGTGGAAAGCAGTGATTGTCACCCACATGCATGTAAGGTTCCTCATCTGTGGGCATGTCAAAGATGGTAGGCTGTCGCTCTTCCTGGATGGTTGCAATGTTGTGTAATACCACATATGCCATTATTATGTGGCACACCCTATCAGGGGTTACTCTGAGCCCCTTCAGGCACTGGAACCTGGCCTTGAGGGATTCCTAGGGTCATTTAAATTCTTGCCCTGGTTTTGCTGTGGGCCTGATTGTAGCGGGACTGTGGTCCAGGTGCAAGATCTGAATAGGGAGTCATAAGGTAGGCCTATAGGACAGGCAGTGGCGGACTTAGCAATTTGGGGGCTCAAGGCGAATTTAGCTAGGGGGCCCATCAACATTAATATGCGAGAAATAAGTTCAAGTTCACACTACACGATTTTAGGCTGATTTTTCAGTCGCCGACTGTTTTTGTAGATCACCGACAGAAACTGGTCGGAGGCAAATCGGGGATCACTCGGCGCTCGCTCAGTCGTGTAGTGTGAACTGCTGAAAGACGCTCGCCGAGTGGTCGCCAACTCATCGCAGACGACCGGCAGATATCTAGCATGTTTAATATCTAGCATGTTTAATATCTAGCATGTTTAATATGTAGCATATTTAATATGTAGCCCAGTCGGCGACTGTGAGTCAACAGCAGCGTTTAGCTTCATACAACTTTACTACAACACTGTGTTTAAGTTATTGTGACAGCACTGGAGAAATAGTGCGATTGACTATATCTATGTTCACTGCAACGGAGAGATGAAATAATTCTGGCAATTTGGGACTATGAAGTGGTTAAACGGTAAAAAAAAATAATAATAACGAAAATGTGGAGTACATGTACATTTTTTTTCTTCTACGTGGTGTTGCTGGTTCTCGCGAGTGTTTCGTTTTCGTGGTCTCGTGTTTTTGGACGGCAGCCAGATGAGTCGGCGATTCCCCAGTCGTTTAATTCGTGAGCCCGCGTCGCCGATCAGTCATGTAGTGTGAAAGCCACAACAACTAAAAGACTCGCGATTACAGCACAACCAGTCGTGTAGTGCGAACGGCACAAAAACCTGATGACTGAAAAGTCGTGTAGCGTGAACCTGGCTTTAGCTAGACAAGGGGGCCCTACAGTGGGAGGGGCCCAAGGCAATTGCCTAGCAACGCCTCTATGCAAAGACCGCCTCTGAGGACAGGCAGGGATACCCTCTGTCTCCACGAAGGAGGCCGTCATAGTGTCCTATAATCACACTAGGGTTTGCAATGATTTAACTATTACACTGCATTACACTGATTTAACTATCACACTGCACTACCTCAGGCCTACTCTATTCAGATTTGTTGTACAGTGTGGAATCATACACGGATCCTGGCCATCTGGCTTCAACATTTGTGATGAGGTGGGAAGCATCACATATGATCTTGATGGGGAGAACGGTCAGTTCAATTCAATTCAACTTTATTATCATTATGCTGAAACAGGGTTGTACAGCACAATGAAACACTTTTAGGCTAGGCCTCAGTGCAATTACATACTACAAAATATCACAGCAGCAATTACATACAACATAGTGCAGGACAACACAGTGCAAGACGGTCATGGTGCAAGCCAGGCAATAGACATTAAATAAGCAAGGTAAAAAAATGTAAAATAGATAACAGTATAAGGTATGAAATATAAAAATATAAGTACAGTATGTACAGTGTGTGTGAGGTAGGTAAATGGGACAGGGATAAAGTGCATGGTGCATGGTGCCAAAGGGCTGGTGGACTGGTCTCTGGACTGGTGGCAAATCTGAGATATAGTCAGGGGGAGGTAAGTCTATATATGTCCAGTTTGAGGGAAAGTGGCTGGTGGCAATAGCTACGTTAGTTTTGTTACCATTAAAGATAAGTACATTATTCATTAAGTATTATAAAGGTTAGTACCTGTACATTAATGCTATGGATGGATTTTTTGTTTATGTAATCGCCTTTATGTTCTAATGGTGCTGGAATAGGTAGCATATGTAGGTTCCATCAATGCAGCCAACTACTCTAGGAAATCCTTAAAATGTAAATGGAATTAAGTTTGTTATATACTGCTTCTCCTTTGCTTAATTTCTTTATTGTCCGTGTGAATTAAAGACAAACCAACGATGCTGTGGAATTCCTCTTTGATGTCCATAACTGGCTTATGCCCAGGAAACACCACAAAACCGGGCACTAGTCATTTTGATGCCAGACATAGTTTTTGGACAGACCGACATACAGTAGCTTTGCTGACAGATCCCGCATCTTCTATACTATAAAAAAAAACTTCCACTAGCAAAAAACGAAGAGCGATGTATAACAATCTGGAGAGAATTTAGGGCTGATCCGCGATGTGTAATATTTGAAATGTGACGCTTAATAATTTTATTGACGTAAGTATTGGATTGTGCTGAAAAACGATAACGTTCATTAAAAAAAAATCCGAAAATGATAGGCCTATGTCTATTCGGGGTTTTATAAGGCGTTCCCGACGAAGAACTCAGCGAATAAACTGAGTTTCAATATCCACATGATCTTCGAGGAAAGGACACGTCATGATGACGTGTTTGTAACTCTGGGTCAGGTCCAAGTTAACCTGCCAGCGAGCAGGTTAGCTTCAGAGCATAAGTTGCTACAGTAACTGACTCCGGTTCTCTCTAAGCTCGGTTTCTGGAACGGAAAACCTCGAGTTTCCGTGAACTCTGAGTTAACTTACCCGGGTTTTCTCGCTTAACCCGCTTTGTGGAACACCCCCCTGGTGTCTGTGCTAGTACTAACACACCACAATGTAGAGGCCTATCCTGACGTCTGTGCTAACTAACATACCACAAGCCATTGCTGATGCACACACTGGTTGTCATTCTGTAAACGACATGTAAATGTCCGTGATGGAGGGGAGAGGGTTTTCTCGGCTGTCCGCACTAGACTTTGCAGGGTGTTGTGGTCTCAGCTGAAGCAATAATCCTCAATCCAGGAAGTGACACAACTCCTGAGGCTTTTGTGCAACAGGAAGAGGGTGGTGGAGAGAGAGGGTGATGTGTACTACCAAGTTCTGGGCCCTATGTACAAGCAGCCCTCATGGACCTCTATCAAAATGCGTTTGGAGTTCTTAGTCATCACATTCCACAGCATGGATACAGTGTGTACTGCTGCTTCAGCAAAACACCAGGTTAAATGTGCTTAGTTAAAAACAAAGGTAACGGCAGACCAGACTAAACCATTTTGTGCAAGAGGTGGGGGTGCTTGTCCTCAGACAGTAGGCTAGGACGCACAATTCAATTAATCAAAGGACTGCAGAGAGGAGGTGGAAGAGAAGTCGCCTAGATTCAGACCTCCGCTCATATCAATCTCTCCTTTCAAAGTTCTCACTGGAAGTCACATCAGCAAAGTCAGCCTACTACAGAAAGAAATTTGAATCATCTGCATCCAACCCACGCAAGCTATTCAGCATTTTTTCTTCACTCCTTAACCCTCCCTCACCCCCTCCTCCATCCACTCTCACTCCTGACGATTTTGTCATCTTCTTTGAAGAGAAGATTGGAGCAATCCGTCAGTCCTTCTCCCCAGTTCCCAACCTTCCTACTAGTACCCCTAACCCAACACTCAACTCCTTGGCTTCTTTCTCCCCTCTCTCCTCAGACAAGATACATCAAATTCTGACTTCTAGCAATCCTACTACATGCCCACTAGATCAAATTCCTTCCACTCTTTTCCAGAATATGTCAGGAGAACTCCTTCCGTTCATCTCGGCAATCATCAACAACTCCTTAGTTTTGGGTCATGTGCCTACCGTGTTCAAGATGGCAAGGATGGTACCAATCCTGAAAAAAGCAACACTTGACACCTCTGACATGAACAACTACAGACCGGTATCACTTCTTTCTTTTCTATCAAAAACTCTGGAGCGAGCAGTCTATGACCAATTATCTCTCTTCCTCACCCAGAACCAACTCCATGATCCTAATCAGTCTGGCTTCAAACGGGCACACTCAACAGAAACAAAGCAGTGACCGAGAAGCTCCATGCTGCCAAGGCTAACAAGCTATCATCAGTTTTAATTCTTCTAGATCTTTCTGCAGCCTTTGACATTGTCAACCACAACATCCTCCTCTCTGTTCTTTCTAGCCTAGGTGTGACTGGCTCTGCTTGGAAATGGTTCCAGTCATATCTTGAAGACCGTTCCTATCAGGTAACATGGAGAGGATCTACATCCAATCCATGTAAACTTTCCACTGGAGTCCCCCAGTGGTCCTAGGCCCTCTTCTCTTCTCTTTATATACTCTTTCCCTTGGTGACATTATTTTGTCTCATGGTTTCTATTATCATTGCTATGCTGATGACACCCAGCTAATTTTTTCCTTTCCTCATTCTGACACCCAGGTCTCTAGGCGTATCTCGGCATGCTTGGCAGATATTGCTTCATGGATGACTAATAATAATAATAATAATAATAATAATAATAAATCTGTTTTATATAGCGCTTTTCTTAGTACTCAAAGTCGCTTTACAGTAATTTCACACAGAAATTCACGTACAAACATACACACAAAAAAAGAAAGAAAAACAAAACGGAAAGATAGGGTAATGACTTAAGTGTTATATGCAGACTGGAAAAGGTGGGTCTTGAGGTTATGTTTGAAGGAGTGCAGAGAATCAGAGTTTCGGATGGTCAGGGGTAGAGAGTTCCAGAGGGTGGGGGCAGCAATGGCAAAAGCCCTGTCCCCAATGGACCTGTGTTTGGTAGAGGTAGTAGGAGTGAGGAGGTTGGCATCTGCAGAGCGGAGTTTGCGGGTGGGGGCGTGACGGTGCAGGAGATCTGATAGGTATGAAGGGGCAAGGTTGTTGAGGGCCTTGTAGGTAAAGAGGAGGATCTTGAAGTGTATGCGTTGTTTTATGGGAAGCCAGTGAAGTTGACGAAGGACAGGGGTGATGTGTTGTCTGGAGGGGGAGCCGGTGAGGAGTCGGGCAGCAGAGTTTTGAACATATTGTAGTTTTTGAAGAACAGAGGAGGGGAGACCATACAGAATGCTGTTACAGTAGTCGAGTCTGGAGGTGATAAAAGCATGAACTTATGTCTCTGCAGCAGAGGTGGGAAGAGTGGATCGCAGACGCGCTATGTTGCGTAGGTGGAAGAAGGATGTTTTGACTACATGGTTGATGTGAGATTTGAAAGAAAGTGTGGGGTCCATATAAATCCCAAGGTTTCTGACTAGGGGGGAAGGAGTGACAGAGTGGCCGTCAATATCGAGAGTGAGATTTTGGCAGGTGGGGAGGCTGGATTTTGGACCGAAAATAATGATCTCTGTTTTATTACTGTTTAGTTTGAGAAAGTTATGAGTCATCCAGTTTTTGATGTCTGTAAGGCAGCAGGTGAGGGTGGTGAGAATGGCAGGAGATATGGTTTTTGTGGTGATGTAGAGTTGAGTATCATCAGCGTAGCAGTGAAATTTGAGGCCATGGCGACGTACACTGTAAAAAATTTACCCGTAATATTACAGTAAAATACTGGCAGCAGGGTTTCCAGCTATTTACTGTAATTTTTACAGCTTCTGTACTGTATTTTAAATTACAGTTTCTTACTGTTGTATGAAAATACATTAAAATACCGTGAATTTCTGTAAATACGGTAAAATACTGGCAGCTGTGTTTCCAGCTCTATACTGTAATTTTTACAGCTTCTGTACTGTATTTTAAATTACAGTTTCTTACTGTTGTATAAAATACATTAAAATACCGTGAATTTCAGTAAATACAGTAAAATACTGGCAGCAGGGTTTCCAGCTCTTTACTGTAATTTTACAGTTTCTATACTATATTCTGAATTACAGATTTTTACCATTGTATTAACATACCATGAAATTGACTGTCATTTTAGTGTCTGTATACTGTATTCTGAATAAATAAAAATTTTCCCCATGACAGCTGTCCAATTTAAGTAAGTAATCTGTGAAATTACTTCACTGACATACAAATTAGATTTCTAAAAAATAAACTAAACTGACCAAAAATAAGTCCAGCATAAAAATGTTCAAGTATATTATTTATTAAACAAAATGATAACAATCACAACCTCAGAACAAATTCTGTGAATTCAAACTCAATTCAGTGAATTGTCTGAATAATCTGGCAATCGATCCCGTCTCATTTTCAAACTCAAAAAAAAAAAAAAAACAATGATTAAAGGACTTATTTTTCTGGGAGAGGCCAGTAAAATTAAACTAAAATGTTCCTTTAAAAAATTAAATGTGCTAATAATAAAATAAATTTAAAAACAAAACAAAATTAAATTAAACAGCCCAAAACTGGTAAAATTTCCTCTATCTGCACACACTACTAGTGAATGCATTAGTGCGAGTGTGAAAAATTGCTTGCCTAAATGAAGTCCCACTGAAAGTCCATGAGATTCTTTAGGAGTGTGGAGACACGAGGATTTACTGTGAAAGATTTCTTGTTCACAAGTCTACCGGTCCTCTTTGAGACCACCTTGCCCCGGCTAGTCTTTGAACCCCTCTCTGGATTTATCCCAACAAAGCGCCTGGAGAGACAACAGTATAAAAATAATAATTGGTTGGTGACTTTCAGAGTGATTTGGGAAATGAAGCACGCACAAATACAGATATAAGACACAAAATGTCTTACCTCTGAATGAACTCCAAAGTACAAGATGCCTCCTCCTGGTACTGCAAGTTGAACACGTAGTACATTGCAAACAAAGTTGCAAGCCCAGTCAAGAATGCAGGTAGGATGCCCTCACAAATGACATGACCCTCAAGACTAATCATCCAGCCTTGAATGACCTGGTCTGTTCCTTGCATAAAAAAAACATTGTTTTAACTAACAATGACACATGTTATTAAAGCAAAGCAAAGCATCAGCACTCCTTGTGGATTTAGCCTGCTAAACAGTGAGTATGTGTGTGTGTGTGTTGGAGTGTGAGTTAGGGGTTACACAAAATAGTCAACTAGTTGATTTTACTGCTACTGGTCATGAGAATATGACACTAACAAAAAAGAAAGTCTTGAGAAGCGTGGTGTTTTCAGGGTCATACCTCCGGTTTGCTGAAGGTTAATGCAATCCAGGGCTCATTGGAAAAGGGCATGCCATGCTCTACTTGACTAGTCTGGCTTCATTGTGAATTTTTTAGGTTGGAGTTTAAAAGTCAGTTAGGGTAAGTGAGTGTGTGAGAGTGAGTGAGTGAAGGTGAGAGTTAGTTAAGTGGATGAGTATGCGTGAGACTGAATATGAGTGAGAATGAGTGTGTGTGAGTGCAAGTGAGAGTAAGTTAAGTGAGAGATTGTGACTCTGAGTGAGTCTGACTGTGCAAAAGTTACTTGACGAAGTATTTTGCATTAAAAATATAATTTTTCTCCAATTACTTAATTTGACTAAAGTATTGATAACATTGCTTTGCTGAATAAAAGTAATATGCAAAAGTCATACACAGATATACATACCAAGAAGTATCAGACGAGGACTTGCAGGGAGTGTTAGAGTCCTCTCAACATCTGCTGCAGTGGCACTGGTCTGAAGAAAATGAAAAGATTCATATCCTAAGTATAACACCGAGATTAAACACAAATTCTAACAAAAGAAAACAAAAAGTAAACTCACATCTGCATGAAAAATGAGCCCACTGGTATTCTCTTGAAAGTGTGTCATAAGTAGCTGTACAACACGGATTGGTTCCTCGACATCTTCAGTTTTCGAGAGGACAGCTTTTACATTTGCATCTTTAGATTTTGATTTAAAGTATTCTGTAATCGGTCCTCCACATTCTGCCATGGAAATCTCCAAAGCTCGCAACACATTAATCTCAGTGAGCATCTGAAAATGGCAGAAGATTGACTTCTGATTAAAGAGGTAAGGCCACTGGCTTCTCAAGTCTTGGACTGAAGGTGGTGGTGCTGTATTTAGATGCTGACGCAGAAGACAGAATGTAGTCTCCATTAGATTTTTTACTTCAGATTTCTCTACTCCACCCATTCCCTCCTGACTATAAATCTCCTGTAATCTTTGACGTTTTGCCTCCACTGTTTCCTCTGTTTCTTCAGGCGGGAATTGAGGCTGAAATCTCACACAACCATAAGTGTCAGTCGGCCTCATCTTACCTCCAGTGTTTGATGCTGAGGCTCTATGGCGTATGTTACTCTCACGGTTCAGATTCTCAATACGTGTCTTGACTTGTATAAGCAGTGATGTATAACCTCCAGCCATTACTGAACCATCAGGAAACATGTCTGCAAAACTATTAGGATACTGCCTAATAATGTTTCTACAGACAGTGAGACACTGTGCTCGTGTAGGGCACAACTCAAACTTGCGCATCTCACTTACAAGAATTCTGACCATCTGACGGCGTTCTGGAGGTTTAGGTCTCTTACCAGAGGAAATTGCTGTTTGTATTTCTGGCGGCATTTTCTCCCATGGGACTTGAAATCTTTCAGGCCATGTCTTTGCAATGTGTAATGGTCTGGTATTTGGGCTTCTGCTGTCTGTTTCTGAAGACAGTGATGTGGAGGGTGAGCTTGACTCTTCATATCCATGCGAAAGAAAAGAATCTGAATGCAGTGATGGATTAGAACATGCTGTTGGGCTGGAGAGTGGTGAATGGCTTGATATTACTTCCATATTCAAAGTGAGGGTCTCTGCCTCTGAAAGGCAACAAAATAAATAAAGGTAGAAGTTTAATTTACATTTAATTAAAATTTTCTTTACTACAAATATGTCATTAGATAAACAATAAGCAAAAAGACATAAATTATGTGGTTGTCAATCGTGGTTGAAGTAGTTTTTATAGTATTTAATAGTTAAAAGTATTTTTGCTTGCTTGATCACACCCATTTAAAGTCAAACAGCATGTTAATATGGTAATTAGTTAAATAATTTGTGGTTCAAGCAGAGGAATCTCCAAAATGTGCAAGCCAGTGCATAGATGATAACTGTTTGGTGCTATATTCGGAGCCATTTTCAAAAGGTGGAACTACATAAAACACATTCCCCATCAATATGAAGAACCATTTTGTAATGCAAACAACAATTTAAGCATGAAATGTTCTACATAGAACCATTCATTTTATTACAGAACAATTCAGGAACCATCTTTGTAGTCAGTGTAGTCTAGAACAGAACTGAAAACCACTGATCCACCCTTATGATATATTAAGGTCTACATTACCCAATTTGAAGGCCTCTAGTAGTTTCCTGAGTTGAATTACTGGCAAGACTTCACAAATATCTTCTTGTTGTACATATCGTAGGTCGTCTTTATTTTCTACTCCACAATTCTGAAGTATAGAGATCAGCTGTCCACAAGTTTCTTCAGAAATATTGGGCAAAGCCTTGAGAATGATGGCCTTTATGTCTTCAATCAAGAGGGACATCTTTGTACAAGGACAGAAAGGTATGGTGAAGAATTAGTAATGGCATGCCCCACACCATGTACTCAGGCAAGGGGTAGTAATCTAGCAGATTCTTGTGGTTAACACAGCACATTTTCCCTAATGGTTTAAGACTATAAGCACCCATGTCAGGAAGACGCACAGCCTGACGCTCCTCTGTAATAAAATGTATTTCTAAACCCTCATGAACGAGAATTACTTTAATTTTTCCCACTACAAGGTCTTCTTGTTCACCAATCAAGATGTACATGTTCTTTTTGTATTTTGTGCCCTTCACTGTAACTTCATGTGCTATCTCAGTGTTGAGAGACTCAAAGTTGAGATGCGAAACTGCTTGTCTAATCTCATCATTATAGTCACCTAAAAAAAACTCTGCGCTTTTGACCACAGCAACATCTGCTGGAAAAAAATTTCCAGCATAAAGAAATGCCTGCAACAGCTGATGTCTCTCTGCTAGGGTTCCACAAAGATTTTTAAAGTTGTGCAATTTTCTGGCACATTGCTTAAAATATGTATGTTTGCTCTCAAATCTTAGAGTCCATAGACGTATGAGAGGCCCAAAGTGAATGATCAGCTCAGGATAATGACTAAGGTAATGATGCTTGGGTTTTAGTGGTTGAGTAGGAAAGGCTTGCCTTCGAGAATACAGATATTCCTCCATTAGAACTCCTAAATAGGCTACTTGACCAGTAAAAATAGCTGGTGCACATATGAGCTCAACAATCTCTCTTAGCTGCAAAATCAGCCTCCATATTTCACTCTCACTTGGATTACTGATTTTGTCTCTGATTAAGACTGGCAGCATCCTGAGTAAACACCAGTTTTGTGCAGCATGGCCAGATAGCTTTTCTCCCCCTGCACTAACCTCACTGGGTTTGTTGTTACCATCATTACCCAAGTACTTGAATTGATTTATCCGTTGATTCAGTTCCCTATATGTGAATTGCTTGTCCACTGTTACAAGATAACGAATGTATAATGACAAATCAGAAGATACAACCCCTTCAAAAAGGTCGTGACCAAGACATGGAGGTAACCCTGGCTGACAGACATGAAAATAGCTTAGTTGATTAAACACAGAATCAAATTTGACACCACCACTGGAACTCAAAGCTGCATTATCACTCAGAGACTGGAGGTGGTCTCTATGTAACTGCACTGTTCGCTTAACGCCTTTGAAAAGGGGATCTGCTTGAAAAGTTGCTCTGTCAATGGTACAATACCTACAGAAGTATTCACTCTTACTAAAATTTTCTATGAATCCTCCTATATTATGTGCACCTGGATTGTCCCCAACAATGGAACACAATATTCCCTTGCAAACCTGTCCATCAGGAAAAGCAATGCCACCCATCTCTAGATCTTTAAGACCTTTTATCAAGGGACCCAAGACTTTCTCTTGACCAAAATGCTTGAAATCCTGCTCTCTGCAAAGTAGAACAAGCTGCAGTTGGTCAATGCTTGATCTATGATGTGGTGCAATATCTGCAAGAGTAGCATACACACAAAGTATTTT
This sequence comes from Brachyhypopomus gauderio, assembly GCF_052324685.1. Taxonomy (NCBI): domain Eukaryota; kingdom Metazoa; phylum Chordata; class Actinopteri; order Gymnotiformes; family Hypopomidae; genus Brachyhypopomus; species Brachyhypopomus gauderio. Next base: position 705,310 of record NC_135213.1, read on the forward strand.
GTGTTTCTTCTTCCCAGATCCCAGAGGGTTGGCTACTTCTAAGGCATCCTGATATAGGATCAATCCAAATGAATTCTCTGCATGAAACAACACATTTTCTGACAAGTGTTTTCCATCCCAAACATCCTGAAGGATATCTTTAGCTTGGAATGATGTGGACACTTGTTTATGATGTTCCCTAATTGAGTCAATCTGAAATAGAGACTTGATCGTTTCTTTAATTGGAACATACTGTGCAAAACATTCTTTGCCTGCCTTATTCTGCCCCAGACAAATTGGAATTGGTTCAATGTAATTGAAATTATTTTTGAAAACTGTTTTCCTTCTCTGGTTAGTTTTCAGGGTGTGAGAATTGCATCTTCGAAAGAGATCTTCATTTTTTAATACATCAATAACGGCACTTATGTCTGCTTCATGAACCCCAAGTGTAGCCAGCCTCTCTTTCAGTTTGAAAAGTAAATGTGACTGGCTTATATCATGTATTTCTTGCAGATGTTCAACAATTGTTTGCACTGTAAAAAATTCCTGTAAAAAAACAGCTAAATTACAACAGTAAAATGCTGTTTTTTGTAAAATATGTTAATACTGTAAAAAAACAGCTAAATTACAACAGTAAAATGCTGTTTTTTGTAAAATACGGTAATACTGTGAAAAGGAAATAGTTATTTACAGTATTACCGTATGCTAAAAAGAAGTAAATCATTTTACGGTACAGAACAGTATTTTCTCAAAGCCGCCTTCAGCTCCGCCCACATTCAGATGCTGCCGTTGTAAAAAAGCCCTGAGGATTACTCTTCCCGGGTGTATCATTAACAAGGTAAGCTGCCTCAGTCAAACAAAGTGGTGTTTTGTTCTGTGGACTTTCAGATTGATTAACAGATTAGATGTCTAACTCTACACCATTAAGTTTTAGCTAGCATTGAATGTGAGAGCTGTCTGGTTCGCTACAGCTAATATTTATTTAGTAACCTAAATCAACATGTTAGCCTATATGTTAACTTAGTTAGTACAATTTTTTTTTTCATTAATTGCTTAACTATCATTTGAAGCTGCCTTTGTATTTATTCCCCTGTGGTTTATTATTATGAAGGTAATTTTTACCATATTGCGAGAATTTTTATTTGCTCCCTAGTAGCTTGATAGTGCAAGTGCAACCAGAAGGGTTGCTCACTTTGATAAATTGCTTTTGTTTGGCCTTGTGGGAGTCATTAATCATTGAAAGAATTTTTTTTTAATTGCACAAGTAGAACAGGTTGGTCTTAAATGTTAGCCCACATAATTAATTGCTGCTAATAGTGACACAAACTAATATTAATGTAGTAATTATTCATGTCTTCTACTTCTAAAGCATTCTTGGAGTTTTTATTTGGATGCATGACATCCGAATTTTAAAATGATTTGCCAGGTTTGTGGACATGAAGCTAGAACGGTTGTTGCACATGTTCGGCACATGCGAATTCACAGGCATGTAGCCAATATAGCCTTTAAGTGTGGTTTTTCAGATTGTAAAAGAACCTTCCAAAAATTTTCAGCATTTAAAACTCACACATATCGACATAAACGAAACTCTGGAATTACATCTAGGCTATTTGCCATATTAGACTTGACTTGTCATGTTGATTTATGTGATATCAGGTGTGAAAATTTGAAGAGCTTTTTTGCTCATTTGAAAACGCACATTAGGGAGGGAAAAGAAGTGTCTTGTCCATTTCAACAGTGTAACAGAAAGTTTGCAGTTGTGTCTACCTTTACTTCTCACATATCTAGGAAGCACAAAGATCATGGGGAACAAAACCTTGTTAACTCCATTGTAAACCCTGACTGCCCCTTTGTTGCAGAACAGTCTGATATGCAGATAGGTGCTCCTCCTCATTTTGAGGAAAGTACTGAAGAGGTCTGCCCAGAAATCATTGATGAACCTCTGTTCTTGAGATGTCTAGCCCAGTTTTACCTAAAACTTCAGGCCAAATGTCTGCTTCCATCCACCACTATACACACTGTAAAAAATTTACCCGTAATATTACAGTAAAATACTGGCAGCAGGGTTTCCAGCTATTTACTGTAATTTTTACAGCTTCTGTACTGTATTTTAAATTACAGTTTCTTACTGTTGTATGAAAATACATTAAAATACCGTGAATTTCTGTAAATACGGTAAAATACTGGCAGCTGTGTTTCCAGCTCTATACTGTAATTTTTACAGCTTCTGTACTGTATTTTAAATTACAGTTTCTTACTGTTGTATAAAATACATTAAAATACCGTGAATTTCAGTAAATACAGTAAAATACTGGCAGCAGGGTTTCCAGCTCTTTACTGTAATTTTACAGTTTCTATACTATATTCTGAATTACAGATTTTTACCATTGTATTAACATACCATGAAATTGACTGTCATTTTAGTGTCTGTATACTGTATTCTGAATAAATAAAAATTTTCCCCATGACAGCTGTCCAATTTAAGTAAGTAATCTGTGAAATTACTTCACTGACATACAAATTAGATTTCTAAAAAATAAACTAAACTGACCAAAAATAAGTCCAGCATAAAAATGTTCAAGTATATTATTTATTAAACAAAATGATAACAATCACAACCTCAGAACAAATTCTGTGAATTCAAACTCAATTCAGTGAATTGTCTGAATAATCTGGCAATCGATCCCGTCTCATTTTCAAACTCAAAAAAAAAAAAAAAACAATGATTAAAGGACTTATTTTTCTGGGAGAGGCCAGTAAAATTAAACTAAAATGTTCCTTTAAAAAATTAAATGTGCTAATAATAAAATAAATTTAAAAACAAAACAAAATTAAATTAAACAGCCCAAAACTGGTAAAATTTCCTCTATCTGCACACACTACTAGTGAATGCATTAGTGCGAGTGTGAAAAATTGCTTGCCTAAATGAAGTCCCACTGAAAGTCCATGAGATTCTTTAGGAGTGTGGAGACACGAGGATTTACTGTGAAAGATTTCTTGTTCACAAGTCTACCGGTCCTCTTTGAGACCACCTTGCCCCGGCTAGTCTTTGAACCCCTCTCTGGATTTATCCCAACAAAGCGCCTGGAGAGACAACAGTATAAAAATAATAATTGGTTGGTGACTTTCAGAGTGATTTGGGAAATGAAGCACGCACAAATACAGATATAAGACACAAAATGTCTTACCTCTGAATGAACTCCAAAGTACAAGATGCCTCCTCCTGGTACTGCAAGTTGAACACGTAGTACATTGCAAACAAAGTTGCAAGCCCAGTCAAGAATGCAGGTAGGATGCCCTCACAAATGACATGACCCTCAAGACTAATCATCCAGCCTTGAATGACCTGGTCTGTTCCTTGCATAAAAAAAACATTGTTTTAACTAACAATGACACATGTTATTAAAGCAAAGCAAAGCATCAGCACTCCTTGTGGATTTAGCCTGCTAAACAGTGAGTATGTGTGTGTGTGTGTTGGAGTGTGAGTTAGGGGTTACACAAAATAGTCAACTAGTTGATTTTACTGCTACTGGTCATGAGAATATGACACTAACAAAAAAGAAAGTCTTGAGAAGCGTGGTGTTTTCAGGGTCATACCTCCGGTTTGCTGAAGGTTAATGCAATCCAGGGCTCATTGGAAAAGGGCATGCCATGCTCTACTTGACTAGTCTGGCTTCATTGTGAATTTTTTAGGTTGGAGTTTAAAAGTCAGTTAGGGTAAGTGAGTGTGTGAGAGTGAGTGAGTGAAGGTGAGAGTTAGTTAAGTGGATGAGTATGCGTGAGACTGAATATGAGTGAGAATGAGTGTGTGTGAGTGCAAGTGAGAGTAAGTTAAGTGAGAGATTGTGACTCTGAGTGAGTCTGACTGTGCAAAAGTTACTTGACGAAGTATTTTGCATTAAAAATATAATTTTTCTCCAATTACTTAATTTGACTAAAGTATTGATAACATTGCTTTGCTGAATAAAAGTAATATGCAAAAGTCATACACAGATATACATACCAAGAAGTATCAGACGAGGACTTGCAGGGAGTGTTAGAGTCCTCTCAACATCTGCTGCAGTGGCACTGGTCTGAAGAAAATGAAAAGATTCATATCCTAAGTATAACACCGAGATTAAACACAAATTCTAACAAAAGAAAACAAAAAGTAAACTCACATCTGCATGAAAAATGAGCCCACTGGTATTCTCTTGAAAGTGTGTCATAAGTAGCTGTACAACACGGATTGGTTCCTCGACATCTTCAGTTTTCGAGAGGACAGCTTTTACATTTGCATCTTTAGATTTTGATTTAAAGTATTCTGTAATCGGTCCTCCACATTCTGCCATGGAAATCTCCAAAGCTCGCAACACATTAATCTCAGTGAGCATCTGAAAATGGCAGAAGATTGACTTCTGATTAAAGAGGTAAGGCCACTGGCTTCTCAAGTCTTGGACTGAAGGTGGTGGTGCTGTATTTAGATGCTGACGCAGAAGACAGAATGTAGTCTCCATTAGATTTTTTACTTCAGATTTCTCTACTCCACCCATTCCCTCCTGACTATAAATCTCCTGTAATCTTTGACGTTTTGCCTCCACTGTTTCCTCTGTTTCTTCAGGCGGGAATTGAGGCTGAAATCTCACACAACCATAAGTGTCAGTCGGCCTCATCTTACCTCCAGTGTTTGATGCTGAGGCTCTATGGCGTATGTTACTCTCACGGTTCAGATTCTCAATACGTGTCTTGACTTGTATAAGCAGTGATGTATAACCTCCAGCCATTACTGAACCATCAGGAAACATGTCTGCAAAACTATTAGGATACTGCCTAATAATGTTTCTACAGACAGTGAGACACTGTGCTCGTGTAGGGCACAACTCAAACTTGCGCATCTCACTTACAAGAATTCTGACCATCTGACGGCGTTCTGGAGGTTTAGGTCTCTTACCAGAGGAAATTGCTGTTTGTATTTCTGGCGGCATTTTCTCCCATGGGACTTGAAATCTTTCAGGCCATGTCTTTGCAATGTGTAATGGTCTGGTATTTGGGCTTCTGCTGTCTGTTTCTGAAGACAGTGATGTGGAGGGTGAGCTTGACTCTTCATATCCATGCGAAAGAAAAGAATCTGAATGCAGTGATGGATTAGAACATGCTGTTGGGCTGGAGAGTGGTGAATGGCTTGATATTACTTCCATATTCAAAGTGAGGGTCTCTGCCTCTGAAAGGCAACAAAATAAATAAAGGTAGAAGTTTAATTTACATTTAATTAAAATTTTCTTTACTACAAATATGTCATTAGATAAACAATAAGCAAAAAGACATAAATTATGTGGTTGTCAATCGTGGTTGAAGTAGTTTTTATAGTATTTAATAGTTAAAAGTATTTTTGCTTGCTTGATCACACCCATTTAAAGTCAAACAGCATGTTAATATGGTAATTAGTTAAATAATTTGTGGTTCAAGCAGAGGAATCTCCAAAATGTGCAAGCCAGTGCATAGATGATAACTGTTTGGTGCTATATTCGGAGCCATTTTCAAAAGGTGGAACTACATAAAACACATTCCCCATCAATATGAAGAACCATTTTGTAATGCAAACAACAATTTAAGCATGAAATGTTCTACATAGAACCATTCATTTTATTACAGAACAATTCAGGAACCATCTTTGTAGTCAGTGTAGTCTAGAACAGAACTGAAAACCACTGATCCACCCTTATGATATATTAAGGTCTACATTACCCAATTTGAAGGCCTCTAGTAGTTTCCTGAGTTGAATTACTGGCAAGACTTCACAAATATCTTCTTGTTGTACATATCGTAGGTCGTCTTTATTTTCTACTCCACAATTCTGAAGTATAGAGATCAGCTGTCCACAAGTTTCTTCAGAAATATTGGGCAAAGCCTTGAGAATGATGGCCTTTATGTCTTCAATCAAGAGGGACATCTTTGTACAAGGACAGAAAGGTATGGTGAAGAATTAGTAATGGCATGCCCCACACCATGTACTCAGGCAAGGGGTAGTAATCTAGCATATTCTTGTGGTTAACACAGCACATTTTCCCTAATGGTTTAAGACTATAAGCACCCATGTCAGGAAGACGCACAGCCTGACGCTCCTCTGTAATAAAATGTATTTCTAAACCCTCATGAACGAGAATTACTTTAATTTTTCCCACTACAAGGTCTTCTTGTTCACCAATCAAGATGTACATGTTCTTTTTGTATTTTGTGCCCTTCACTGTAACTTCATGTGCTATCTCAGTGTTGAGAGACTCAAAGTTGAGATGCGAAACTGCTTGTCTAATCTCATCATTATAGTCACCTAAAAAAAACTCTGCGCTTTTGACCACAGCAACATCTGCTGGAAAAAAATTTCCAGCATAAAGAAATGCCTGCAACAGCTGATGTCTCTCTGCTAGGGTTCCACAAAGATTTTTAAAGTTGTGCAATTTTCTGGCACATTGCTTAAAATATGTATGTTTGCTCTCAAATCTTAGAGTCCATAGACGTATGAGAGGCCCAAAGTGAATGATCAGCTCAGGATAATGACTAAGGTAATGATGCTTGGGTTTTAGTGGTTGAGTAGGAAAGGCTTGCCTTCGAGAATACAGATATTCCTCCATTAGAACTCCTAAATAGGCTACTTGACCAGTAAAAATAGCTGGTGCACATATGAGCTCAACAATCTCTCTTAGCTGCAAAATCAGCCTCCATATTTCACTCTCACTTGGATTACTGATTTTGTCTCTGATTAAGACTGGCAGCATCCTGAGTAAACACCAGTTTTGTGCAGCATGGCCAGATAGCTTTTCTCCCCCTGCACTAACCTCACTGGGTTTGTTGTTACCATCATTACCCAAGTACTTGAATTGATTTATCCGTTGATTCAGTTCCCTATATGTGAATTGCTTGTCCACTGTTACAAGATAACGAATGTATAATGACAAATCAGAAGATACAACCCCTTCAAAAAGGTCGTGACCAAGACATGGAGGTAACCCTGGCTGACAGACATGAAAATAGCTTAGTTGATTAAACACAGAATCAAATTTGACACCACCACTGGAACTCAAAGCTGCATTATCACTCAGAGACTGGAGGTGGTCTCTATGTAACTGCACTGTTCGCTTAACGCCTTTGAAAAGGGGATCTGCTTGAAAAGTTGCTCTGTCAATGGTACAATACCTACAGAAGTATTCACTCTTACTAAAATTTTCTATGAATCCTCCTATATTATGTGCACCTGGATTGTCCCCAACAATGGAACACAATATTCCCTTGCAAACCTGTCCATCAGGAAAAGCAATGCCACCCATCTCTAGATCTTTAAGACCTTTTATCAAGGGACCCAAGACTTTCTCTTGACCAAAATGCTTGAAATCCTGCTCTCTGCAAAGTAGAACAAGCTGCAGTTGGTCAATGCTTGATCTATGATGTGGTGCAATATCTGCAAGAGTAGCATACACACAAAGTATTTTGTGTTTCTTCTTCCCAGATCCCAGAGGGTTGGCTACTTCTAAGGCATCCTGATATAGGATCAATCCAAATGAATTCTCTGCATGAAACAACACATTTTCTGACAAGTGTTTTCCATCCCAAACATCCTGAAGGATATCTTTAGCTTGGAATGATGTGGACACTTGTTTATGATGTTCCCTAATTGAGTCAATCTGAAATAGAGACTTGATCGTTTCTTTAATTGGAACATACTGTGCAAAACATTCTTTGCCTGCCTTATTCTGCCCCAGACAAATTGGAATTGGTTCAATGTAATTGAAATTATTTTTGAAAACTGTTTTCCTTCTCTGGTTAGTTTTCAGGGTGTGAGAATTGCATCTTCGAAAGAGATCTTCATTTTTTAATACATCAATAACGGCACTTATGTCTGCTTCATGAACCCCAAGTGTAGCCAGCCTCTCTTTCAGTTTGAAAAGTAAATGTGACTGGCTTATATCATGTATTTCTTGCAGATGTTCAACAATTGTTTGCACTGTAAAAAATTCCTGTAAAAAAACAGCTAAATTACAACAGTAAAATGCTGTTTTTTGTAAAATATGTTAATACTGTAAAAAAACAGCTAAATTACAACAGTAAAATGCTGTTTTTTGTAAAATACGGTAATACTGTGAAAAGGAAATAGTTATTTACAGTATTACCGTATGCTAAAAAGAAGTAAATCATTTTACGGTACAGAACAGTATTTTCTCAAAGCCGCCTTCAGCTCCGCCCACATTCAGATGCTGCCGTTGTAAAAAAGCCCTGAGGATTACTCTTCCCGGGTGTATCATTAACAAGGTAAGCTGCCTCAGTCAAACAAAGTGGTGTTTTGTTCTGTGGACTTTCAGATTGATTAACAGATTAGATGTCTAACTCTACACCATTAAGTTTTAGCTAGCATTGAATGTGAGAGCTGTCTGGTTCGCTACAGCTAATATTTATTTAGTAACCTAAATCAACATGTTAGCCTATATGTTAACTTAGTTAGTACAATTTTTTTTTTCATTAATTGCTTAACTATCATTTGAAGCTGCCTTTGTATTTATTCCCCTGTGGTTTATTATTATGAAGGTAATTTTTACCATATTGCGAGAATTTTTATTTGCTCCCTAGTAGCTTGATAGTGCAAGTGCAACCAGAAGGGTTGCTCACTTTGATAAATTGCTTTTGTTTGGCCTTGTGGGAGTCATTAATCATTGAAAGAATTTTTTTTTAATTGCACAAGTAGAACAGGTTGGTCTTAAATGTTAGCCCACATAATTAATTGCTGCTAATAGTGACACAAACTAATATTAATGTAGTAATTATTCATGTCTTCTACTTCTAAAGCATTCTTGGAGTTTTTATTTGGATGCATGACATCCGAATTTTAAAATGATTTGCCAGGTTTGTGGACATGAAGCTAGAACGGTTGTTGCACATGTTCGGCACATGCGAATTCACAGGCATGTAGCCAATATAGCCTTTAAGTGTGGTTTTTCAGATTGTAAAAGAACCTTCCAAAAATTTTCAGCATTTAAAACTCACACATATCGACATAAACGAAACTCTGGAATTACATCTAGGCTATTTGCCATATTAGACTTGACTTGTCATGTTGATTTATGTGATATCAGGTGTGAAAATTTGAAGAGCTTTTTTGCTCATTTGAAAACGCACATTAGGGAGGGAAAAGAAGTGTCTTGTCCATTTCAACAGTGTAACAGAAAGTTTGCAGTTGTGTCTACCTTTACTTCTCACATATCTAGGAAGCACAAAGATCATGGGGAACAAAACCTTGTTAACTCCATTGTAAACCCTGACTGCCCCTTTGTTGCAGAACAGTCTGATATGCAGATAGGTGCTCCTCCTCATTTTGAGGAAAGTACTGAAGAGGTCTGCCCAGAAATCATTGATGAACCTCTGTTCTTGAGATGTCTAGCCCAGTTTTACCTAAAACTTCAGGCCAAATGTCTGCTTCCATCCACCACTATACACACTGTAAAAAATTTACCCGTAATATTACAGTAAAATACTGGCAGCAGGGTTTCCAGCTATTTACTGTAATTTTTACAGCTTCTGTACTGTATTTTAAATTACAGTTTCTTACTGTTGTATGAAAATACATTAAAATACCGTGAATTTCTGTAAATACGGTAAAATACTGGCAGCTGTGTTTCCAGCTCTATACTGTAATTTTTACAGCTTCTGTACTGTATTTTAAATTACAGTTTCTTACTGTTGTATAAAATACATTAAAATACCGTGAATTTCAGTAAATACAGTAAAATACTGGCAGCAGGGTTTCCAGCTCTTTACTGTAATTTTACAGTTTCTATACTATATTCTGAATTACAGATTTTTACCATTGTATTAACATACCATGAAATTGACTGTCATTTTAGTGTCTGTATACTGTATTCTGAATAAATAAAAATTTTCCCCATGACAGCTGTCCAATTTAAGTAAGTAATCTGTGAAATTACTTCACTGACATACAAATTAGATTTCTAAAAAATAAACTAAACTGACCAAAAATAAGTCCAGCATAAAAATGTTCAAGTATATTATTTATTAAACAAAATGATAACAATCACAACCTCAGAACAAATTCTGTGAATTCAAACTCAATTCAGTGAATTGTCTGAATAATCTGGCAATCGATCCCGTCTCATTTTCAAACTCAAAAAAAAAAAAAAAACAATGATTAAAGGACTTATTTTTCTGGGAGAGGCCAGTAAAATTAAACTAAAATGTTCCTTTAAAAAATTAAATGTGCTAATAATAAAATAAATTTAAAAACAAAACAAAATTAAATTAAACAGCCCAAAACTGGTAAAATTTCCTCTATCTGCACACACTACTAGTGAATGCATTAGTGCGAGTGTGAAAAATTGCTTGCCTAAATGAAGTCCCACTGAAAGTCCATGAGATTCTTTAGGAGTGTGGAGACACGAGGATTTACTGTGAAAGATTTCTTGTTCACAAGTCTACCGGTCCTCTTTGAGACCACCTTGCCCCGGCTAGTCTTTGAACCCCTCTCTGGATTTATCCCAACAAAGCGCCTGGAGAGACAACAGTATAAAAATAATAATTGGTTGGTGACTTTCAGAGTGATTTGGGAAATGAAGCACGCACAAATACAGATATAAGACACAAAATGTCTTACCTCTGAATGAACTCCAAAGTACAAGATGCCTCCTCCTGGTACTGCAAGTTGAACACGTAGTACATTGCAAACAAAGTTGCAAGCCCAGTCAAGAATGCAGGTAGGATGCCCTCACAAATGACATGACCCTCAAGACTAATCATCCAGCCTTGAATGACCTGGTCTGTTCCTTGCATAAAAAAAACATTGTTTTAACTAACAATGACACATGTTATTAAAGCAAAGCAAAGCATCAGCACTCCTTGTGGATTTAGCCTGCTAAACAGTGAGTATGTGTGTGTGTGTGTGTTGGAGTGTGAGTTAGGGGTTACACAAAATAGTCAACTAGTTGATTTTACTGCTACTGGTCATGAGAATATGACACTAACAAAAAAGAAAGTCTTGAGAAGCGTGGTGTTTTCAGGGTCATACCTCCGGTTTGCTGAAGGTTAATGCAATCCAGGGCTCATTGGAAAAGGGCATGCCATGCTCTACTTGACTAGTCTGGCTTCATTGTGAATTTTTTAGGTTGGAGTTTAAAAGTCAGTTAGGGTAAGTGAGTGTGTGAGAGTGAGTGAGTGAAGGTGAGAGTTAGTTAAGTGGATGAGTATGCGTGAGACTGAATATGAGTGAGAATGAGTGTGTGTGAGTGCAAGTGAGAGTAAGTTAAGTGAGAGATTGTGACTCTGAGTGAGTCTGACTGTGCAAAAGTTACTTGACGAAGTATTTTGCATTAAAAATATAATTTTTCTCCAATTACTTAATTTGACTAAAGTATTGATAACATTGCTTTGCTGAATAAAAGTAATATGCAAAAGTCATACACAGATATACATACCAAGAAGTATCAGACGAGGACTTGCAGGGAGTGTTAGAGTCCTCTCAACATCTGCTGCAGTGGCACTGGTCTGAAGAAAATGAAAAGATTCATATCCTAAGTATAACACCGAGATTAAACACAAATTCTAACAAAAGAAAACAAAAAGTAAACTCACATCTGCATGAAAAATGAGCCCACTGGTATTCTCTTGAAAGTGTGTCATAAGTAGCTGTACAACACGGATTGGTTCCTCGACATCTTCAGTTTTCGAGAGGACAGCTTTTACATTTGCATCTTTAGATTTTGATTTAAAGTATTCTGTAATCGGTCCTCCACATTCTGCCATGGAAATCTCCAAAGCTCGCAACACATTAATCTCAGTGAGCATCTGAAAATGGCAGAAGATTGACTTCTGATTAAAGAGGTAAGGCCACTGGCTTCTCAAGTCTTGGACTGAAGGTGGTGGTGCTGTATTTAGATGCTGACGCAGAAGACAGAATGTAGTCTCCATTAGATTTTTTACTTCAGATTTCTCTACTCCACCCATTCCCTCCTGACTATAAATCTCCTGTAATCTTTGACGTTTTGCCTCCACTGTTTCCTCTGTTTCTTCAGGCGGGAATTGAGGCTGAAATCTCACACAACCATAAGTGTCAGTCGGCCTCATCTTACCTCCAGTGTTTGATGCTGAGGCTCTATGGCGTATGTTACTCTCACGGTTCAGATTCTCAATACGTGTCTTGACTTGTATAAGCAGTGATGTATAACCTCCAGCCATTACTGAACCATCAGGAAACATGTCTGCAAAACTATTAGGATACTGCCTAATAATGTTTCTACAGACAGTGAGACACTGTGCTCGTGTAGGGCACAACTCAAACTTGCGCATCTCACTTACAAGAATTCTGACCATCTGACGGCGTTCTGGAGGTTTAGGTCTCTTACCAGAGGAAATTGCTGTTTGTATTTCTGGCGGCATTTTCTCCCATGGGACTTGAAATCTTTCAGGCCATGTCTTTGCAATGTGTAATGGTCTGGTATTTGGGCTTCTGCTGTCTGTTTCTGAAGACAGTGATGTGGAGGGTGAGCTTGACTCTTCATATCCATGCGAAAGAAAAGAATCTGAATGCAGTGATGGATTAGAACATGCTGTTGGGCTGGAGAGTGGTGAATGGCTTGATATTACTTCCATATTCAAAGTGAGGGTCTCTGCCTCTGAAAGGCAACAAAATAAATAAAGGTAGAAGTTTAATTTACATTTAATTAAAATTTTCTTTACTACAAATATGTCATTAGATAAACAATAAGCAAAAAGACATAAATTATGTGGTTGTCAATCGTGGTTGAAGTAGTTTTTATAGTATTTAATAGTTAAAAGTATTTTTGCTTGCTTGATCACACCCATTTAAAGTCAAACAGCATGTTAATATGGTAATTAGTTAAATAATTTGTGGTTCAAGCAGAGGAATCTCCAAAATGTGCAAGCCAGTGCATAGATGATAACTGTTTGGTGCTATATTCGGAGCCATTTTCAAAAGGTGGAACTACATAAAACACATTCCCCATCAATATGAAGAACCATTTTGTAATGCAAACAACAATTTAAGCATGAAATGTTCTACATAGAACCATTCATTTTATTACAGAACAATTCAGGAACCATCTTTGTAGTCAGTGTAGTCTAGAACAGAACTGAAAACCACTGATCCACCCTTATGATATATTAAGGTCTACATTACCCAATTTGAAGGCCTCTAGTAGTTTCCTGAGTTGAATTACTGGCAAGACTTCACAAATATCTTCTTGTTGTACATATCGTAGGTCGTCTTTATTTTCTACTCCACAATTCTGAAGTATAGAGATCAGCTGTCCACAAGTTTCTTCAGAAATATTGGGCAAAGCCTTGAGAATGATGGCCTTTATGTCTTCAATCAAGAGGGACATCTTTGTACAAGGACAGAAAGGTATGGTGAAGAATTAGTAATGGCATGCCCCACACCATGTACTCAGGCAAGGGGTAGTAATCTAGCAGATTCTTGTGGTTAACACAGCACATTTTCCCTAATGGTTTAAGACTATAAGCACCCATGTCAGGAAGACGCACAGCCTGACGCTCCTCTGTAATAAAATGTATTTCTAAACCCTCATGAACGAGAATTACTTTAATTTTTCCCACTACAAGGTCTTCTTGTTCACCAATCAAGATGTACATGTTCTTTTTGTATTTTGTGCCCTTCACTGTAACTTCATGTGCTATCTCAGTGTTGAGAGACTCAAAGTTGAGATGCGAAACTGCTTGTCTAATCTCATCATTATAGTCACCTAAAAAAAACTCTGCGCTTTTGACCACAGCAACATCTGCTGGAAAAAAATTTCCAGCATAAAGAAATGCCTGCAACAGCTGATGTCTCTCTGCTAGGGTTCCACAAAGATTTTTAAAGTTGTGCAATTTTCTGGCACATTGCTTAAAATATGTATGTTTGCTCTCAAATCTTAGAGTCCATAGACGTATGAGAGGCCCAAAGTGAATGATCAGCTCAGGATAATGACTAAGGTAATGATGCTTGGGTTTTAGTGGTTGAGTAGGAAAGGCTTGCCTTCGAGAATACAGATATTCCTCCATTAGAACTCCTAAATAGGCTACTTGACCAGTAAAAATAGCTGGTGCACATATGAGCTCAACAATCTCTCTTAGCTGCAAAATCAGCCTCCATATTTCACTCTCACTTGGATTACTGATTTTGTCTCTGATTAAGACTGGCAGCATCCTGAGTAAACACCAGTTTTGTGCAGCATGGCCAGATAGCTTTTCTCCCCCTGCACTAACCTCACTGGGTTTGTTGTTACCATCATTACCCAAGTACTTGAATTGATTTATCCGTTGATTCAGTTCCCTATATGTGAATTGCTTGTCCACTGTTACAAGATAACGAATGTATAATGACAAATCAGAAGATACAACCCCTTCAAAAAGGTCGTGACCAAGACATGGAGGTAACCCTGGCTGACAGACATGAAAATAGCTTAGTTGATTAAACACAGAATCAAATTTGACACCACCACTGGAACTCAAAGCTGCATTATCACTCAGAGACTGGAGGTGGTCTCTATGTAACTGCACTGTTCGCTTAACGCCTTTGAAAAGGGGATCTGCTTGAAAAGTTGCTCTGTCAATGGTACAATACCTACAGAAGTATTCACTCTTACTAAAATTTTCTATGAATCCTCCTATATTATGTGCACCTGGATTGTCCCCAACAATGGAACACAATATTCCCTTGCAAACCTGTCCATCAGGAAAAGCAATGCCACCCATCTCTAGATCTTTAAGACCTTTTATCAAGGGACCCAAGACTTTCTCTTGACCAAAATGCTTGAAATCCTGCTCTCTGCAAAGTAGAACAAGCTGCAGTTGGTCAATGCTTGATCTATGATGTGGTGCAATATCTGCAAGAGTAGCATACACACAAAGTATTTTGTGTTTCTTCTTCCCAGATCCCAGAGGGTTGGCTACTTCTAAGGCATCCTGATATAGGATCAATCCAAATGAATTCTCTGCATGAAACAACACATTTTCTGACAAGTGTTTTCCATCCCAAACATCCTGAAGGATATCTTTAGCTTGGAATGATGTGGACACTTGTTTATGATGTTCCCTAATTGAGTCAATCTGAAATAGAGACTTGATCGTTTCTTTAATTGGAACATACTGTGCAAAACATTCTTTGCCTGCCTTATTCTGCCCCAGACAAATTGGAATTGGTTCAATGTAATTGAAATTATTTTTGAAAACTGTTTTCCTTCTCTGGTTAGTTTTCAGGGTGTGAGAATTGCATCTTCGAAAGAGATCTTCATTTTTTAATACATCAATAACGGCACTTATGTCTGCTTCATGAACCCCAAGTGTAGCCAGCCTCTCTTTCAGTTTGAAAAGTAAATGTGACTGGCTTATATCATGTATTTCTTGCAGATGTTCAACAATTGTTTGCACTGTAAAAAATTCCTGTAAAAAAACAGCTAAATTACAACAGTAAAATGCTGTTTTTTGTAAAATATGTTAATACTGTAAAAAAACAGCTAAATTACAACAGTAAAATGCTGTTTTTTGTAAAATACGGTAATACTGTGAAAAGGAAATAGTTATTTACAGTATTACCGTATGCTAAAAAGAAGTAAATCATTTTACGGTACAGAACAGTATTTTCTCAAAGCCGCCTTCAGCTCCGCCCACATTCAGATGCTGCCGTTGTAAAAAAGCCCTGAGGATTACTCTTCCCGGGTGTATCATTAACAAGGTAAGCTGCCTCAGTCAAACAAAGTGGTGTTTTGTTCTGTGGACTTTCAGATTGATTAACAGATTAGATGTCTAACTCTACACCATTAAGTTTTAGCTAGCATTGAATGTGAGAGCTGTCTGGTTCGCTACAGCTAATATTTATTTAGTAACCTAAATCAACATGTTAGCCTATATGTTAACTTAGTTAGTACAATTTTTTTTTTCATTAATTGCTTAACTATCATTTGAAGCTGCCTTTGTATTTATTCCCCTGTGGTTTATTATTATGAAGGTAATTTTTACCATATTGCGAGAATTTTTATTTGCTCCCTAGTAGCTTGATAGTGCAAGTGCAACCAGAAGGGTTGCTCACTTTGATAAATTGCTTTTGTTTGGCCTTGTGGGAGTCATTAATCATTGAAAGAATTTTTTTTTAATTGCACAAGTAGAACAGGTTGGTCTTAAATGTTAGCCCACATAATTAATTGCTGCTAATAGTGACACAAACTAATATTAATGTAGTAATTATTCATGTCTTCTACTTCTAAAGCATTCTTGGAGTTTTTATTTGGATGCATGACATCCGAATTTTAAAATGATTTGCCAGGTTTGTGGACATGAAGCTAGAACGGTTGTTGCACATGTTCGGCACATGCGAATTCACAGGCATGTAGCCAATATAGCCTTTAAGTGTGGTTTTTCAGATTGTAAAAG
Source organism: Brachyhypopomus gauderio (assembly GCF_052324685.1). Taxonomy (NCBI): domain Eukaryota; kingdom Metazoa; phylum Chordata; class Actinopteri; order Gymnotiformes; family Hypopomidae; genus Brachyhypopomus; species Brachyhypopomus gauderio. The sequence continues at coordinate 721,708 of NC_135213.1, forward strand.
AACCTTCCAAAAATTTTCAGCATTTAAAACTCACACATATCGACATAAACGAAACTCTGGAATTACATCTAGGCTATTTGCCATATTAGACTTGACTTGTCATGTTGATTTATGTGATATCAGGTGTGAAAATTTGAAGAGCTTTTTTGCTCATTTGAAAACGCACATTAGGGAGGGAAAAGAAGTGTCTTGTCCATTTCAACAGTGTAACAGAAAGTTTGCAGTTGTGTCTACCTTTACTTCTCACATATCTAGGAAGCACAAAGATCATGGGGAACAAAACCTTGTTAACTCCATTGTAAACCCTGACTGCCCCTTTGTTGCAGAACAGTCTGATATGCAGATAGGTGCTCCTCCTCATTTTGAGGAAAGTACTGAAGAGGTCTGCCCAGAAATCATTGATGAACCTCTGTTCTTGAGATGTCTAGCCCAGTTTTACCTAAAACTTCAGGCCAAATGTCTGCTTCCATCCACCACTATAAACACTGTAAAAAATTTACCCGTAATATTACAGTAAAATACTGGCAGCAGGGTTTCCAGCTATTTACTGTAATTTTTACAGCTTCTGTACTGTATTTTAAATTACAGTTTCTTACTGTTGTATGAAAATACATTAAAATACCGTGAATTTCTGTAAATACGGTAAAATACTGGCAGCTGTGTTTCCAGCTCTATACTGTAATTTTTACAGCTTCTGTACTGTATTTTAAATTACAGTTTCTTACTGTTGTATAAAATACATTAAAATACCGTGAATTTCAGTAAATACAGTAAAATACTGGCAGCAGGGTTTCCAGCTCTTTACTGTAATTTTACAGTTTCTATACTATATTCTGAATTACAGATTTTTACCATTGTATTAACATACCATGAAATTGACTGTCATTTTAGTGTCTGTATACTGTATTCTGAATAAATAAAAATTTTCCCCATGACAGCTGTCCAATTTAAGTAAGTAATCTGTGAAATTACTTCACTGACATACAAATTAGATTTCTAAAAAATAAACTAAACTGACCAAAAATAAGTCCAGCATAAAAATGTTCAAGTATATTATTTATTAAACAAAATGATAACAATCACAACCTCAGAACAAATTCTGTGAATTCAAACTCAATTCAGTGAATTGTCTGAATAATCTGGCAATCGATCCCGTCTCATTTTCAAACTCAAAAAAAAAAAAAAAACAATGATTAAAGGACTTATTTTTCTGGGAGAGGCCAGTAAAATTAAACTAAAATGTTCCTTTAAAAAATTAAATGTGCTAATAATAAAATAAATTTAAAAACAAAACAAAATTAAATTAAACAGCCCAAAACTGGTAAAATTTCCTCTATCTGCACACACTACTAGTGAATGCATTAGTGCGAGTGTGAAAAATTGCTTGCCTAAATGAAGTCCCACTGAAAGTCCATGAGATTCTTTAGGAGTGTGGAGACACGAGGATTTACTGTGAAAGATTTCTTGTTCACAAGTCTACCGGTCCTCTTTGAGACCACCTTGCCCCGGCTAGTCTTTGAACCCCTCTCTGGATTTATCCCAACAAAGCGCCTGGAGAGACAACAGTATAAAAATAATAATTGGTTGGTGACTTTCAGAGTGATTTGGGAAATGAAGCACGCACAAATACAGATATAAGACACAAAATGTCTTACCTCTGAATGAACTCCAAAGTACAAGATGCCTCCTCCTGGTACTGCAAGTTGAACACGTAGTACATTGCAAACAAAGTTGCAAGCCCAGTCAAGAATGCAGGTAGGATGCCCTCACAAATGACATGACCCTCAAGACTAATCATCCAGCCTTGAATGACCTGGTCTGTTCCTTGCATAAAAAAAACATTGTTTTAACTAACAATGACACATGTTATTAAAGCAAAGCAAAGCATCAGCACTCCTTGTGGATTTAGCCTGCTAAACAGTGAGTATGTGTGTGTGTGTGTTGGAGTGTGAGTTAGGGGTTACACAAAATAGTCAACTAGTTGATTTTACTGCTACTGGTCATGAGAATATGACACTAACAAAAAAGAAAGTCTTGAGAAGCGTGGTGTTTTCAGGGTCATACCTCCGGTTTGCTGAAGGTTAATGCAATCCAGGGCTCATTGGAAAAGGGCATGCCATGCTCTACTTGACTAGTCTGGCTTCATTGTGAATTTTTTAGGTTGGAGTTTAAAAGTCAGTTAGGGTAAGTGAGTGTGTGAGAGTGAGTGAGTGAAGGTGAGAGTTAGTTAAGTGGATGAGTATGCGTGAGACTGAATATGAGTGAGAATGAGTGTGTGTGAGTGCAAGTGAGAGTAAGTTAAGTGAGAGATTGTGACTCTGAGTGAGTCTGACTGTGCAAAAGTTACTTGACGAAGTATTTTGCATTAAAAATATAATTTTTCTCCAATTACTTAATTTGACTAAAGTATTGATAACATTGCTTTGCTGAATAAAAGTAATATGCAAAAGTCATACACAGATATACATACCAAGAAGTATCAGACGAGGACTTGCAGGGAGTGTTAGAGTCCTCTCAACATCTGCTGCAGTGGCACTGGTCTGAAGAAAATGAAAAGATTCATATCCTAAGTATAACACCGAGATTAAACACAAATTCTAACAAAAGAAAACAAAAAGTAAACTCACATCTGCATGAAAAATGAGCCCACTGGTATTCTCTTGAAAGTGTGTCATAAGTAGCTGTACAACACGGATTGGTTCCTCGACATCTTCAGTTTTCGAGAGGACAGCTTTTACATTTGCATCTTTAGATTTTGATTTAAAGTATTCTGTAATCGGTCCTCCACATTCTGCCATGGAAATCTCCAAAGCTCGCAACACATTAATCTCAGTGAGCATCTGAAAATGGCAGAAGATTGACTTCTGATTAAAGAGGTAAGGCCACTGGCTTCTCAAGTCTTGGACTGAAGGTGGTGGTGCTGTATTTAGATGCTGACGCAGAAGACAGAATGTAGTCTCCATTAGATTTTTTACTTCAGATTTCTCTACTCCACCCATTCCCTCCTGACTATAAATCTCCTGTAATCTTTGACGTTTTGCCTCCACTGTTTCCTCTGTTTCTTCAGGCGGGAATTGAGGCTGAAATCTCACACAACCATAAGTGTCAGTCGGCCTCATCTTACCTCCAGTGTTTGATGCTGAGGCTCTATGGCGTATGTTACTCTCACGGTTCAGATTCTCAATACGTGTCTTGACTTGTATAAGCAGTGATGTATAACCTCCAGCCATTACTGAACCATCAGGAAACATGTCTGCAAAACTATTAGGATACTGCCTAATAATGTTTCTACAGACAGTGAGACACTGTGCTCGTGTAGGGCACAACTCAAACTTGCGCATCTCACTTACAAGAATTCTGACCATCTGACGGCGTTCTGGAGGTTTAGGTCTCTTACCAGAGGAAATTGCTGTTTGTATTTCTGGCGGCATTTTCTCCCATGGGACTTGAAATCTTTCAGGCCATGTCTTTGCAATGTGTAATGGTCTGGTATTTGGGCTTCTGCTGTCTGTTTCTGAAGACAGTGATGTGGAGGGTGAGCTTGACTCTTCATATCCATGCGAAAGAAAAGAATCTGAATGCAGTGATGGATTAGAACATGCTGTTGGGCTGGAGAGTGGTGAATGGCTTGATATTACTTCCATATTCAAAGTGAGGGTCTCTGCCTCTGAAAGGCAACAAAATAAATAAAGGTAGAAGTTTAATTTACATTTAATTAAAATTTTCTTTACTACAAATATGTCATTAGATAAACAATAAGCAAAAAGACATAAATTATGTGGTTGTCAATCGTGGTTGAAGTAGTTTTTATAGTATTTAATAGTTAAAAGTATTTTTGCTTGCTTGATCACACCCATTTAAAGTCAAACAGCATGTTAATATGGTAATTAGTTAAATAATTTGTGGTTCAAGCAGAGGAATCTCCAAAATGTGCAAGCCAGTGCATAGATGATAACTGTTTGGTGCTATATTCGGAGCCATTTTCAAAAGGTGGAACTACATAAAACACATTCCCCATCAATATGAAGAACCATTTTGTAATGCAAACAACAATTTAAGCATGAAATGTTCTACATAGAACCATTCATTTTATTACAGAACAATTCAGGAACCATCTTTGTAGTCAGTGTAGTCTAGAACAGAACTGAAAACCACTGATCCACCCTTATGATATATTAAGGTCTACATTACCCAATTTGAAGGCCTCTAGTAGTTTCCTGAGTTGAATTACTGGCAAGACTTCACAAATATCTTCTTGTTGTACATATCGTAGGTCGTCTTTATTTTCTACTCCACAATTCTGAAGTATAGAGATCAGCTGTCCACAAGTTTCTTCAGAAATATTGGGCAAAGCCTTGAGAATGATGGCCTTTATGTCTTCAATCAAGAGGGACATCTTTGTACAAGGACAGAAAGGTATGGTGAAGAATTAGTAATGGCATGCCCCACACCATGTACTCAGGCAAGGGGTAGTAATCTAGCAGATTCTTGTGGTTAACACAGCACATTTTCCCTAATGGTTTAAGACTATAAGCACCCATGTCAGGAAGACGCACAGCCTGACGCTCCTCTGTAATAAAATGTATTTCTAAACCCTCATGAACGAGAATTACTTTAATTTTTCCCACTACAAGGTCTTCTTGTTCACCAATCAAGATGTACATGTTCTTTTTGTATTTTGTGCCCTTCACTGTAACTTCATGTGCTATCTCAGTGTTGAGAGACTCAAAGTTGAGATGCGAAACTGCTTGTCTAATCTCATCATTATAGTCACCTAAAAAAAACTCTGCGCTTTTGACCACAGCAACATCTGCTGGAAAAAAATTTCCAGCATAAAGAAATGCCTGCAACAGCTGATGTCTCTCTGCTAGGGTTCCACAAAGATTTTTAAAGTTGTGCAATTTTCTGGCACATTGCTTAAAATATGTATGTTTGCTCTCAAATCTTAGAGTCCATAGACGTATGAGAGGCCCAAAGTGAATGATCAGCTCAGGATAATGACTAAGGTAATGATGCTTGGGTTTTAGTGGTTGAGTAGGAAAGGCTTGCCTTCGAGAATACAGATATTCCTCCATTAGAACTCCTAAATAGGCTACTTGACCAGTAAAAATAGCTGGTGCACATATGAGCTCAACAATCTCTCTTAGCTGCAAAATCAGCCTCCATATTTCACTCTCACTTGGATTACTGATTTTGTCTCTGATTAAGACTGGCAGCATCCTGAGTAAACACCAGTTTTGTGCAGCATGGCCAGATAGCTTTTCTCCCCCTGCACTAACCTCACTGGGTTTGTTGTTACCATCATTACCCAAGTACTTGAATTGATTTATCCGTTGATTCAGTTCCCTATATGTGAATTGCTTGTCCACTGTTACAAGATAACGAATGTATAATGACAAATCAGAAGATACAACCCCTTCAAAAAGGTCGTGACCAAGACATGGAGGTAACCCTGGCTGACAGACATGAAAATAGCTTAGTTGATTAAACACAGAATCAAATTTGACACCACCACTGGAACTCAAAGCTGCATTATCACTCAGAGACTGGAGGTGGTCTCTATGTAACTGCACTGTTCGCTTAACGCCTTTGAAAAGGGGATCTGCTTGAAAAGTTGCTCTGTCAATGGTACAATACCTACAGAAGTATTCACTCTTACTAAAATTTTCTATGAATCCTCCTATATTATGTGCACCTGGATTGTCCCCAACAATGGAACACAATATTCCCTTGCAAACCTGTCCATCAGGAAAAGCAATGCCACCCATCTCTAGATCTTTAAGACCTTTTATCAAGGGACCCAAGACTTTCTCTTGACCAAAATGCTTGAAATCCTGCTCTCTGCAAAGTAGAACAAGCTGCAGTTGGTCAATGCTTGATCTATGATGTGGTGCAATATCTGCAAGAGTAGCATACACACAAAGTATTTTGTGTTTCTTCTTCCCAGATCCCAGAGGGTTGGCTACTTCTAAGGCATCCTGATATAGGATCAATCCAAATGAATTCTCTGCATGAAACAACACATTTTCTGACAAGTGTTTTCCATCCCAAACATCCTGAAGGATATCTTTAGCTTGGAATGATGTGGACACTTGTTTATGATGTTCCCTAATTGAGTCAATCTGAAATAGAGACTTGATCGTTTCTTTAATTGGAACATACTGTGCAAAACATTCTTTGCCTGCCTTATTCTGCCCCAGACAAATTGGAATTGGTTCAATGTAATTGAAATTATTTTTGAAAACTGTTTTCCTTCTCTGGTTAGTTTTCAGGGTGTGAGAATTGCATCTTCGAAAGAGATCTTCATTTTTTAATACATCAATAACGGCACTTATGTCTGCTTCATGAACCCCAAGTGTAGCCAGCCTCTCTTTCAGTTTGAAAAGTAAATGTGACTGGCTTATATCATGTATTTCTTGCAGATGTTCAACAATTGTTTGCACTGTAAAAAATTCCTGTAAAAAAACAGCTAAATTACAACAGTAAAATGCTGTTTTTTGTAAAATATGTTAATACTGTAAAAAAACAGCTAAATTACAACAGTAAAATGCTGTTTTTTGTAAAATACGGTAATACTGTGAAAAGGAAATAGTTATTTACAGTATTACCGTATGCTAAAAAGAAGTAAATCATTTTACGGTACAGAACAGTATTTTCTCAAAGCCGCCTTCAGCTCCGCCCACATTCAGATGCTGCCGTTGTAAAAAAGCCCTGAGGATTACTCTTCCCGGGTGTATCATTAACAAGGTAAGCTGCCTCAGTCAAACAAAGTGGTGTTTTGTTCTGTGGACTTTCAGATTGATTAACAGATTAGATGTCTAACTCTACACCATTAAGTTTTAGCTAGCATTGAATGTGAGAGCTGTCTGGTTCGCTACAGCTAATATTTATTTAGTAACCTAAATCAACATGTTAGCCTATATGTTAACTTAGTTAGTACAATTTTTTTTTTCATTAATTGCTTAACTATCATTTGAAGCTGCCTTTGTATTTATTCCCCTGTGGTTTATTATTATGAAGGTAATTTTTACCATATTGCGAGAATTTTTATTTGCTCCCTAGTAGCTTGATAGTGCAAGTGCAACCAGAAGGGTTGCTCACTTTGATAAATTGCTTTTGTTTGGCCTTGTGGGAGTCATTAATCATTGAAAGAATTTTTTTTTAATTGCACAAGTAGAACAGGTTGGTCTTAAATGTTAGCCCACATAATTAATTGCTGCTAATAGTGACACAAACTAATATTAATGTAGTAATTATTCATGTCTTCTACTTCTAAAGCATTCTTGGAGTTTTTATTTGGATGCATGACATCCGAATTTTAAAATGATTTGCCAGGTTTGTGGACATGAAGCTAGAACGGTTGTTGCACATGTTCGGCACATGCGAATTCACAGGCATGTAGCCAATATAGCCTTTAAGTGTGGTTTTTCAGATTGTAAAAGAACCTTCCAAAAATTTTCAGCATTTAAAACTCACACATATCGACATAAACGAAACTCTGGAATTACATCTAGGCTATTTGCCATATTAGACTTGACTTGTCATGTTGATTTATGTGATATCAGGTGTGAAAATTTGAAGAGCTTTTTTGCTCATTTGAAAACGCACATTAGGGAGGGAAAAGAAGTGTCTTGTCCATTTCAACAGTGTAACAGAAAGTTTGCAGTTGTGTCTACCTTTACTTCTCACATATCTAGGAAGCACAAAGATCATGGGGAACAAAACCTTGTTAACTCCATTGTAAACCCTGACTGCCCCTTTGTTGCAGAACAGTCTGATATGCAGATAGGTGCTCCTCCTCATTTTGAGGAAAGTACTGAAGAGGTCTGCCCAGAAATCATTGATGAACCTCTGTTCTTGAGATGTCTAGCCCAGTTTTACCTAAAACTTCAGGCCAAATGTCTGCTTCCATCCACCACTATAAACACTGTAAAAAATTTACCCGTAATATTACAGTAAAATACTGGCAGCAGGGTTTCCAGCTATTTACTGTAATTTTTACAGCTTCTGTACTGTATTTTAAATTACAGTTTCTTACTGTTGTATGAAAATACATTAAAATACCGTGAATTTCTGTAAATACGGTAAAATACTGGCAGCTGTGTTTCCAGCTCTATACTGTAATTTTTACAGCTTCTGTACTGTATTTTAAATTACAGTTTCTTACTGTTGTATAAAATACATTAAAATACCGTGAATTTCAGTAAATACAGTAAAATACTGGCAGCAGGGTTTCCAGCTCTTTACTGTAATTTTACAGTTTCTATACTATATTCTGAATTACAGATTTTTACCATTGTATTAACATACCATGAAATTGACTGTCATTTTAGTGTCTGTATACTGTATTCTGAATAAATAAAAATTTTCCCCATGACAGCTGTCCAATTTAAGTAAGTAATCTGTGAAATTACTTCACTGACATACAAATTAGATTTCTAAAAAATAAACTAAACTGACCAAAAATAAGTCCAGCATAAAAATGTTCAAGTATATTATTTATTAAACAAAATGATAACAATCACAACCTCAGAACAAATTCTGTGAATTCAAACTCAATTCAGTGAATTGTCTGAATAATCTGGCAATCGATCCCGTCTCATTTTCAAACTCAAAAAAAAAAAAAAAACAATGATTAAAGGACTTATTTTTCTGGGAGAGGCCAGTAAAATTAAACTAAAATGTTCCTTTAAAAAATTAAATGTGCTAATAATAAAATAAATTTAAAAACAAAACAAAATTAAATTAAACAGCCCAAAACTGGTAAAATTTCCTCTATCTGCACACACTACTAGTGAATGCATTAGTGCGAGTGTGAAAAATTGCTTGCCTAAATGAAGTCCCACTGAAAGTCCATGAGATTCTTTAGGAGTGTGGAGACACGAGGATTTACTGTGAAAGATTTCTTGTTCACAAGTCTACCGGTCCTCTTTGAGACCACCTTGCCCCGGCTAGTCTTTGAACCCCTCTCTGGATTTATCCCAACAAAGCGCCTGGAGAGACAACAGTATAAAAATAATAATTGGTTGGTGACTTTCAGAGTGATTTGGGAAATGAAGCACGCACAAATACAGATATAAGACACAAAATGTCTTACCTCTGAATGAACTCCAAAGTACAAGATGCCTCCTCCTGGTACTGCAAGTTGAACACGTAGTACATTGCAAACAAAGTTGCAAGCCCAGTCAAGAATGCAGGTAGGATGCCCTCACAAATGACATGACCCTCAAGACTAATCATCCAGCCTTGAATGACCTGGTCTGTTCCTTGCATAAAAAAAACATTGTTTTAACTAACAATGACACATGTTATTAAAGCAAAGCAAAGCATCAGCACTCCTTGTGGATTTAGCCTGCTAAACAGTGAGTATGTGTGTGTGTGTGTGTTGGAGTGTGAGTTAGGGGTTACACAAAATAGTCAACTAGTTGATTTTACTGCTACTGGTCATGAGAATATGACACTAACAAAAAAGAAAGTCTTGAGAAGCGTGGTGTTTTCAGGGTCATACCTCCGGTTTGCTGAAGGTTAATGCAATCCAGGGCTCATTGGAAAAGGGCATGCCATGCTCTACTTGACTAGTCTGGCTTCATTGTGAATTTTTTAGGTTGGAGTTTAAAAGTCAGTTAGGGTAAGTGAGTGTGTGAGAGTGAGTGAGTGAAGGTGAGAGTTAGTTAAGTGGATGAGTATGCGTGAGACTGAATATGAGTGAGAATGAGTGTGTGTGAGTGCAAGTGAGAGTAAGTTAAGTGAGAGATTGTGACTCTGAGTGAGTCTGACTGTGCAAAAGTTACTTGACGAAGTATTTTGCATTAAAAATATAATTTTTCTCCAATTACTTAATTTGACTAAAGTATTGATAACATTGCTTTGCTGAATAAAAGTAATATGCAAAAGTCATACACAGATATACATACCAAGAAGTATCAGACGAGGACTTGCAGGGAGTGTTAGAGTCCTCTCAACATCTGCTGCAGTGGCACTGGTCTGAAGAAAATGAAAAGATTCATATCCTAAGTATAACACCGAGATTAAACACAAATTCTAACAAAAGAAAACAAAAAGTAAACTCACATCTGCATGAAAAATGAGCCCACTGGTATTCTCTTGAAAGTGTGTCATAAGTAGCTGTACAACACGGATTGGTTCCTCGACATCTTCAGTTTTCGAGAGGACAGCTTTTACATTTGCATCTTTAGATTTTGATTTAAAGTATTCTGTAATCGGTCCTCCACATTCTGCCATGGAAATCTCCAAAGCTCGCAACACATTAATCTCAGTGAGCATCTGAAAATGGCAGAAGATTGACTTCTGATTAAAGAGGTAAGGCCACTGGCTTCTCAAGTCTTGGACTGAAGGTGGTGGTGCTGTATTTAGATGCTGACGCAGAAGACAGAATGTAGTCTCCATTAGATTTTTTACTTCAGATTTCTCTACTCCACCCATTCCCTCCTGACTATAAATCTCCTGTAATCTTTGACGTTTTGCCTCCACTGTTTCCTCTGTTTCTTCAGGCGGGAATTGAGGCTGAAATCTCACACAACCATAAGTGTCAGTCGGCCTCATCTTACCTCCAGTGTTTGATGCTGAGGCTCTATGGCGTATGTTACTCTCACGGTTCAGATTCTCAATACGTGTCTTGACTTGTATAAGCAGTGATGTATAACCTCCAGCCATTACTGAACCATCAGGAAACATGTCTGCAAAACTATTAGGATACTGCCTAATAATGTTTCTACAGACAGTGAGACACTGTGCTCGTGTAGGGCACAACTCAAACTTGCGCATCTCACTTACAAGAATTCTGACCATCTGACGGCGTTCTGGAGGTTTAGGTCTCTTACCAGAGGAAATTGCTGTTTGTATTTCTGGCGGCATTTTCTCCCATGGGACTTGAAATCTTTCAGGCCATGTCTTTGCAATGTGTAATGGTCTGGTATTTGGGCTTCTGCTGTCTGTTTCTGAAGACAGTGATGTGGAGGGTGAGCTTGACTCTTCATATCCATGCGAAAGAAAAGAATCTGAATGCAGTGATGGATTAGAACATGCTGTTGGGCTGGAGAGTGGTGAATGGCTTGATATTACTTCCATATTCAAAGTGAGGGTCTCTGCCTCTGAAAGGCAACAAAATAAATAAAGGTAGAAGTTTAATTTACATTTAATTAAAATTTTCTTTACTACAAATATGTCATTAGATAAACAATAAGCAAAAAGACATAAATTATGTGGTTGTCAATCGTGGTTGAAGTAGTTTTTATAGTATTTAATAGTTAAAAGTATTTTTGCTTGCTTGATCACACCCATTTAAAGTCAAACAGCATGTTAATATGGTAATTAGTTAAATAATTTGTGGTTCAAGCAGAGGAATCTCCAAAATGTGCAAGCCAGTGCATAGATGATAACTGTTTGGTGCTATATTCGGAGCCATTTTCAAAAGGTGGAACTACATAAAACACATTCCCCATCAATATGAAGAACCATTTTGTAATGCAAACAACAATTTAAGCATGAAATGTTCTACATAGAACCATTCATTTTATTACAGAACAATTCAGGAACCATCTTTGTAGTCAGTGTAGTCTAGAACAGAACTGAAAACCACTGATCCACCCTTATGATATATTAAGGTCTACATTACCCAATTTGAAGGCCTCTAGTAGTTTCCTGAGTTGAATTACTGGCAAGACTTCACAAATATCTTCTTGTTGTACATATCGTAGGTCGTCTTTATTTTCTACTCCACAATTCTGAAGTATAGAGATCAGCTGTCCACAAGTTTCTTCAGAAATATTGGGCAAAGCCTTGAGAATGATGGCCTTTATGTCTTCAATCAAGAGGGACATCTTTGTACAAGGACAGAAAGGTATGGTGAAGAATTAGTAATGGCATGCCCCACACCATGTACTCAGGCAAGGGGTAGTAATCTAGCAGATTCTTGTGGTTAACACAGCACATTTTCCCTAATGGTTTAAGACTATAAGCACCCATGTCAGGAAGACGCACAGCCTGACGCTCCTCTGTAATAAAATGTATTTCTAAACCCTCATGAACGAGAATTACTTTAATTTTTCCCACTACAAGGTCTTCTTGTTCACCAATCAAGATGTACATGTTCTTTTTGTATTTTGTGCCCTTCACTGTAACTTCATGTGCTATCTCAGTGTTGAGAGACTCAAAGTTGAGATGCGAAACTGCTTGTCTAATCTCATCATTATAGTCACCTAAAAAAAACTCTGCGCTTTTGACCACAGCAACATCTGCTGGAAAAAAATTTCCAGCATAAAGAAATGCCTGCAACAGCTGATGTCTCTCTGCTAGGGTTCCACAAAGATTTTTAAAGTTGTGCAATTTTCTGGCACATTGCTTAAAATATGTATGTTTGCTCTCAAATCTTAGAGTCCATAGACGTATGAGAGGCCCAAAGTGAATGATCAGCTCAGGATAATGACTAAGGTAATGATGCTTGGGTTTTAGTGGTTGAGTAGGAAAGGCTTGCCTTCGAGAATACAGATATTCCTCCATTAGAACTCCTAAATAGGCTACTTGACCAGTAAAAATAGCTGGTGCACATATGAGCTCAACAATCTCTCTTAGCTGCAAAATCAGCCTCCATATTTCACTCTCACTTGGATTACTGATTTTGTCTCTGATTAAGACTGGCAGCATCCTGAGTAAACACCAGTTTTGTGCAGCATGGCCAGATAGCTTTTCTCCCCCTGCACTAACCTCACTGGGTTTGTTGTTACCATCATTACCCAAGTACTTGAATTGATTTATCCGTTGATTCAGTTCCCTATATGTGAATTGCTTGTCCACTGTTACAAGATAACGAATGTATAATGACAAATCAGAAGATACAACCCCTTCAAAAAGGTCGTGACCAAGACATGGAGGTAACCCTGGCTGACAGACATGAAAATAGCTTAGTTGATTAAACACAGAATCAAATTTGACACCACCACTGGAACTCAAAGCTGCATTATCACTCAGAGACTGGAGGTGGTCTCTATGTAACTGCACTGTTCGCTTAACGCCTTTGAAAAGGGGATCTGCTTGAAAAGTTGCTCTGTCAATGGTACAATACCTACAGAAGTATTCACTCTTACTAAAATTTTCTATGAATCCTCCTATATTATGTGCACCTGGATTGTCCCCAACAATGGAACACAATATTCCCTTGCAAACCTGTCCATCAGGAAAAGCAATGCCACCCATCTCTAGATCTTTAAGACCTTTTATCAAGGGACCCAAGACTTTCTCTTGACCAAAATGCTTGAAATCCTGCTCTCTGCAAAGTAGAACAAGCTGCAGTTGGTCAATGCTTGATCTATGATGTGGTGCAATATCTGCAAGAGTAGCATACACACAAAGTATTTTGTGTTTCTTCTTCCCAGATCCCAGAGGGTTGGCTACTTCTAAGGCATCCTGATATAGGATCAATCCAAATGAATTCTCTGCATGAAACAACACATTTTCTGACAAGTGTTTTCCATCCCAAACATCCTGAAGGATATCTTTAGCTTGGAATGATGTGGACACTTGTTTATGATGTTCCCTAATTGAGTCAATCTGAAATAGAGACTTGATCGTTTCTTTAATTGGAACATACTGTGCAAAACATTCTTTGCCTGCCTTATTCTGCCCCAGACAAATTGGAATTGGTTCAATGTAATTGAAATTATTTTTGAAAACTGTTTTCCTTCTCTGGTTAGTTTTCAGGGTGTGAGAATTGCATCTTCGAAAGAGATCTTCATTTTTTAATACATCAATAACGGCACTTATGTCTGCTTCATGAACCCCAAGTGTAGCCAGCCTCTCTTTCAGTTTGAAAAGTAAATGTGACTGGCTTATATCATGTATTTCTTGCAGATGTTCAACAATTGTTTGCACTGTAAAAAATTCCTGTAAAAAAACAGCTAAATTACAACAGTAAAATGCTGTTTTTTGTAAAATATGTTAATACTGTAAAAAAACAGCTAAATTACAACAGTAAAATGCTGTTTTTTGTAAAATACGGTAATACTGTGAAAAGGAAATAGTTATTTACAGTATTACCGTATGCTAAAAAGAAGTAAATCATTTTACGGTACAGAACAGTATTTTCTCAAAGCCGCCTTCAGCTCCGCCCACATTCAGATGCTGCCGTTGTAAAAAAGCCCTGAGGATTACTCTTCCCGGGTGTATCATTAACAAGGTAAGCTGCCTCAGTCAAACAAAGTGGTGTTTTGTTCTGTGGACTTTCAGATTGATTAACAGATTAGATGTCTAACTCTACACCATTAAGTTTTAGCTAGCATTGAATGTGAGAGCTGTCTGGTTCGCTACAGCTAATATTTATTTAGTAACCTAAATCAACATGTTAGCCTATATGTTAACTTAGTTAGTACAATTTTTTTTTTCATTAATTGCTTAACTATCATTTGAAGCTGCCTTTGTATTTATTCCCCTGTGGTTTATTATTATGAAGGTAATTTTTACCATATTGCGAGAATTTTTATTTGCTCCCTAGTAGCTTGATAGTGCAAGTGCAACCAGAAGGGTTGCTCACTTTGATAAATTGCTTTTGTTTGGCCTTGTGGGAGTCATTAATCATTGAAAGAATTTTTTTTTAATTGCACAAGTAGAACAGGTTGGTCTTAAATGTTAGCCCACATAATTAATTGCTGCTAATAGTGACACAAACTAATATTAATGTAGTAATTATTCATGTCTTCTACTTCTAAAGCATTCTTGGAGTTTTTATTTGGATGCATGACATCCGAATTTTAAAATGATTTGCCAGGTTTGTGGACATGAAGCTAGAACGGTTGTTGCACATGTTCGGCACATGCGAATTCACAGGCATGTAGCCAATATAGCCTTTAAGTGTGGTTTTTCAGATTGTAAAAGAACCTTCCAAAAATTTTCAGCATTTAAAACTCACACATATCGACATAAACGAAACTCTGGAATTACATCTAGGCTATTTGCCATATTAGACTTGACTTGTCATGTTGATTTATGTGATATCAGGTGTGAAAATTTGAAGAGCTTTTTTGCTCATTTGAAAACGCACATTAGGGAGGGAAAAGAAGTGTCTTGTCCATTTCAACAGTGTAACAGAAAGTTTGCAGTTGTGTCTACCTTTACTTCTCACATATCTAGGAAGCACAAAGATCATGGGGAACAAAACCTTGTTAACTCCATTGTAAACCCTGACTGCCCCTTTGTTGCAGAACAGTCTGATATGCAGATAGGTGCTCCTCCTCATTTTGAGGAAAGTACTGAAGAGGTCTGCCCAGAAATCATTGATGAACCTCTGTTCTTGAGATGTCTAGCCCAGTTTTACCTAAAACTTCAGGCCAAATGTCTGCTTCCATCCACCACTATACACACTGTAAAAAATTTACCCGTAATATTACAGTAAAATACTGGCAGCAGGGTTTCCAGCTATTTACTGTAATTTTTACAGCTTCTGTACTGTATTTTAAATTACAGTTTCTTACTGTTGTATGAAAATACATTAAAATACCGTGAATTTCTGTAAATACGGTAAAATACTGGCAGCTGTGTTTCCAGCTCTATACTGTAATTTTTACAGCTTCTGTACTGTATTTTAAATTACAGTTTCTTACTGTTGTATAAAATACATTAAAATACCGTGAATTTCAGTAAATACAGTAAAATACTGGCAGCAGGGTTTCCAGCTCTTTACTGTAATTTTACAGTTTCTATACTATATTCTGAATTACAGATTTTTACCATTGTATTAACATACCATGAAATTGACTGTCATTTTAGTGTCTGTATACTGTATTCTGAATAAATAAAAATTTTCCCCATGACAGCTGTCCAATTTAAGTAAGTAATCTGTGAAATTACTTCACTGACATACAAATTAGATTTCTAAAAAATAAACTAAACTGACCAAAAATAAGTCCAGCATAAAAATGTTCAAGTATATTATTTATTAAACAAAATGATAACAATCACAACCTCAGAACAAATTCTGTGAATTCAAACTCAATTCAGTGAATTGTCTGAATAATCTGGCAATCGATCCCGTCTCATTTTCAAACTCAAAAAAAAAAAAAAAACAATGATTAAAGGACTTATTTTTCTGGGAGAGGCCAGTAAAATTAAACTAAAATGTTCCTTTAAAAAATTAAATGTGCTAATAATAAAATAAATTTAAAAACAAAACAAAATTAAATTAAACAGCCCAAAACTGGTAAAATTTCCTCTATCTGCACACACTACTAGTGAATGCATTAGTGCGAGTGTGAAAAATTGCTTGCCTAAATGAAGTCCCACTGAAAGTCCATGAGATTCTTTAGGAGTGTGGAGACACGAGGATTTACTGTGAAAGATTTCTTGTTCACAAGTCTACCGGTCCTCTTTGAGACCACCTTGCCCCGGCTAGTCTTTGAACCCCTCTCTGGATTTATCCCAACAAAGCGCCTGGAGAGACAACAGTATAAAAATAATAATTGGTTGGTGACTTTCAGAGTGATTTGGGAAATGAAGCACGCACAAATACAGATATAAGACACAAAATGTCTTACCTCTGAATGAACTCCAAAGTACAAGATGCCTCCTCCTGGTACTGCAAGTTGAACACGTAGTACATTGCAAACAAAGTTGCAAGCCCAGTCAAGAATGCAGGTAGGATGCCCTCACAAATGACATGACCCTCAAGACTAATCATCCAGCCTTGAATGACCTGGTCTGTTCCTTGCATAAAAAAAACATTGTTTTAACTAACAATGACACATGTTATTAAAGCAAAGCAAAGCATCAGCACTCCTTGTGGATTTAGCCTGCTAAACAGTGAGTATGTGTGTGTGTGTGTTGGAGTGTGAGTTAGGGGTTACACAAAATAGTCAACTAGTTGATTTTACTGCTACTGGTCATGAGAATATGACACTAACAAAAAAGAAAGTCTTGAGAAGCGTGGTGTTTTCAGGGTCATACCTCCGGTTTGCTGAAGGTTAATGCAATCCAGGGCTCATTGGAAAAGGGCATGCCATGCTCTACTTGACTAGTCTGGCTTCATTGTGAATTTTTTAGGTTGGAGTTTAAAAGTCAGTTAGGGTAAGTGAGTGTGTGAGAGTGAGTGAGTGAAGGTGAGAGTTAGTTAAGTGGATGAGTATGCGTGAGACTGAATATGAGTGAGAATGAGTGTGTGTGAGTGCAAGTGAGAGTAAGTTAAGTGAGAGATTGTGACTCTGAGTGAGTCTGACTGTGCAAAAGTTACTTGACGAAGTATTTTGCATTAAAAATATAATTTTTCTCCAATTACTTAATTTGACTAAAGTATTGATAACATTGCTTTGCTGAATAAAAGTAATATGCAAAAGTCATACACAGATATACATACCAAGAAGTATCAGACGAGGACTTGCAGGGAGTGTTAGAGTCCTCTCAACATCTGCTGCAGTGGCACTGGTCTGAAGAAAATGAAAAGATTCATATCCTAAGTATAACACCGAGATTAAACACAAATTCTAACAAAAGAAAACAAAAAGTAAACTCACATCTGCATGAAAAATGAGCCCACTGGTATTCTCTTGAAAGTGTGTCATAAGTAGCTGTACAACACGGATTGGTTCCTCGACATCTTCAGTTTTCGAGAGGACAGCTTTTACATTTGCATCTTTAGATTTTGATTTAAAGTATTCTGTAATCGGTCCTCCACATTCTGCCATGGAAATCTCCAAAGCTCGCAACACATTAATCTCAGTGAGCATCTGAAAATGGCAGAAGATTGACTTCTGATTAAAGAGGTAAGGCCACTGGCTTCTCAAGTCTTGGACTGAAGGTGGTGGTGCTGTATTTAGATGCTGACGCAGAAGACAGAATGTAGTCTCCATTAGATTTTTTACTTCAGATTTCTCTACTCCACCCATTCCCTCCTGACTATAAATCTCCTGTAATCTTTGACGTTTTGCCTCCACTGTTTCCTCTGTTTCTTCAGGCGGGAATTGAGGCTGAAATCTCACACAACCATAAGTGTCAGTCGGCCTCATCTTACCTCCAGTGTTTGATGCTGAGGCTCTATGGCGTATGTTACTCTCACGGTTCAGATTCTCAATACGTGTCTTGACTTGTATAAGCAGTGATGTATAACCTCCAGCCATTACTGAACCATCAGGAAACATGTCTGCAAAACTATTAGGATACTGCCTAATAATGTTTCTACAGACAGTGAGACACTGTGCTCGTGTAGGGCACAACTCAAACTTGCGCATCTCACTTACAAGAATTCTGACCATCTGACGGCGTTCTGGAGGTTTAGGTCTCTTACCAGAGGAAATTGCTGTTTGTATTTCTGGCGGCATTTTCTCCCATGGGACTTGAAATCTTTCAGGCCATGTCTTTGCAATGTGTAATGGTCTGGTATTTGGGCTTCTGCTGTCTGTTTCTGAAGACAGTGATGTGGAGGGTGAGCTTGACTCTTCATATCCATGCGAAAGAAAAGAATCTGAATGCAGTGATGGATTAGAACATGCTGTTGGGCTGGAGAGTGGTGAATGGCTTGATATTACTTCCATATTCAAAGTGAGGGTCTCTGCCTCTGAAAGGCAACAAAATAAATAAAGGTAGAAGTTTAATTTACATTTAATTAAAATTTTCTTTACTACAAATATGTCATTAGATAAACAATAAGCAAAAAGACATAAATTATGTGGTTGTCAATCGTGGTTGAAGTAGTTTTTATAGTATTTAATAGTTAAAAGTATTTTTGCTTGCTTGATCACACCCATTTAAAGTCAAACAGCATGTTAATATGGTAATTAGTTAAATAATTTGTGGTTCAAGCAGA
Organism: Brachyhypopomus gauderio; assembly: GCF_052324685.1. NCBI lineage: Eukaryota > Metazoa > Chordata > Actinopteri > Gymnotiformes > Hypopomidae > Brachyhypopomus > Brachyhypopomus gauderio. Next base: position 740,510 of record NC_135213.1, read on the forward strand.
GGAATCTCCAAAATGTGCAAGCCAGTGCATAGATGATAACTGTTTGGTGCTATATTCGGAGCCATTTTCAAAAGGTGGAACTACATAAAACACATTCCCCATCAATATGAAGAACCATTTTGTAATGCAAACAACAATTTAAGCATGAAATGTTCTACATAGAACCATTCATTTTATTACAGAACAATTCAGGAACCATCTTTGTAGTCAGTGTAGTCTAGAACAGAACTGAAAACCACTGATCCACCCTTATGATATATTAAGGTCTACATTACCCAATTTGAAGGCCTCTAGTAGTTTCCTGAGTTGAATTACTGGCAAGACTTCACAAATATCTTCTTGTTGTACATATCGTAGGTCGTCTTTATTTTCTACTCCACAATTCTGAAGTATAGAGATCAGCTGTCCACAAGTTTCTTCAGAAATATTGGGCAAAGCCTTGAGAATGATGGCCTTTATGTCTTCAATCAAGAGGGACATCTTTGTACAAGGACAGAAAGGTATGGTGAAGAATTAGTAATGGCATGCCCCACACCATGTACTCAGGCAAGGGGTAGTAATCTAGCAGATTCTTGTGGTTAACACAGCACATTTTCCCTAATGGTTTAAGACTATAAGCACCCATGTCAGGAAGACGCACAGCCTGACGCTCCTCTGTAATAAAATGTATTTCTAAACCCTCATGAACGAGAATTACTTTAATTTTTCCCACTACAAGGTCTTCTTGTTCACCAATCAAGATGTACATGTTCTTTTTGTATTTTGTGCCCTTCACTGTAACTTCATGTGCTATCTCAGTGTTGAGAGACTCAAAGTTGAGATGCGAAACTGCTTGTCTAATCTCATCATTATAGTCACCTAAAAAAAACTCTGCGCTTTTGACCACAGCAACATCTGCTGGAAAAAAATTTCCAGCATAAAGAAATGCCTGCAACAGCTGATGTCTCTCTGCTAGGGTTCCACAAAGATTTTTAAAGTTGTGCAATTTTCTGGCACATTGCTTAAAATATGTATGTTTGCTCTCAAATCTTAGAGTCCATAGACGTATGAGAGGCCCAAAGTGAATGATCAGCTCAGGATAATGACTAAGGTAATGATGCTTGGGTTTTAGTGGTTGAGTAGGAAAGGCTTGCCTTCGAGAATACAGATATTCCTCCATTAGAACTCCTAAATAGGCTACTTGACCAGTAAAAATAGCTGGTGCACATATGAGCTCAACAATCTCTCTTAGCTGCAAAATCAGCCTCCATATTTCACTCTCACTTGGATTACTGATTTTGTCTCTGATTAAGACTGGCAGCATCCTGAGTAAACACCAGTTTTGTGCAGCATGGCCAGATAGCTTTTCTCCCCCTGCACTAACCTCACTGGGTTTGTTGTTACCATCATTACCCAAGTACTTGAATTGATTTATCCGTTGATTCAGTTCCCTATATGTGAATTGCTTGTCCACTGTTACAAGATAACGAATGTATAATGACAAATCAGAAGATACAACCCCTTCAAAAAGGTCGTGACCAAGACATGGAGGTAACCCTGGCTGACAGACATGAAAATAGCTTAGTTGATTAAACACAGAATCAAATTTGACACCACCACTGGAACTCAAAGCTGCATTATCACTCAGAGACTGGAGGTGGTCTCTATGTAACTGCACTGTTCGCTTAACGCCTTTGAAAAGGGGATCTGCTTGAAAAGTTGCTCTGTCAATGGTACAATACCTACAGAAGTATTCACTCTTACTAAAATTTTCTATGAATCCTCCTATATTATGTGCACCTGGATTGTCCCCAACAATGGAACACAATATTCCCTTGCAAACCTGTCCATCAGGAAAAGCAATGCCACCCATCTCTAGATCTTTAAGACCTTTTATCAAGGGACCCAAGACTTTCTCTTGACCAAAATGCTTGAAATCCTGCTCTCTGCAAAGTAGAACAAGCTGCAGTTGGTCAATGCTTGATCTATGATGTGGTGCAATATCTGCAAGAGTAGCATACACACAAAGTATTTTGTGTTTCTTCTTCCCAGATCCCAGAGGGTTGGCTACTTCTAAGGCATCCTGATATAGGATCAATCCAAATGAATTCTCTGCATGAAACAACACATTTTCTGACAAGTGTTTTCCATCCCAAACATCCTGAAGGATATCTTTAGCTTGGAATGATGTGGACACTTGTTTATGATGTTCCCTAATTGAGTCAATCTGAAATAGAGACTTGATCGTTTCTTTAATTGGAACATACTGTGCAAAACATTCTTTGCCTGCCTTATTCTGCCCCAGACAAATTGGAATTGGTTCAATGTAATTGAAATTATTTTTGAAAACTGTTTTCCTTCTCTGGTTAGTTTTCAGGGTGTGAGAATTGCATCTTCGAAAGAGATCTTCATTTTTTAATACATCAATAACGGCACTTATGTCTGCTTCATGAACCCCAAGTGTAGCCAGCCTCTCTTTCAGTTTGAAAAGTAAATGTGACTGGCTTATATCATGTATTTCTTGCAGATGTTCAACAATTGTTTGCACTGTAAAAAATTCCTGTAAAAAAACAGCTAAATTACAACAGTAAAATGCTGTTTTTTGTAAAATATGTTAATACTGTAAAAAAACAGCTAAATTACAACAGTAAAATGCTGTTTTTTGTAAAATACGGTAATACTGTGAAAAGGAAATAGTTATTTACAGTATTACCGTATGCTAAAAAGAAGTAAATCATTTTACGGTACAGAACAGTATTTTCTCAAAGCCGCCTTCAGCTCCGCCCACATTCAGATGCTGCCGTTGTAAAAAAGCCCTGAGGATTACTCTTCCCGGGTGTATCATTAACAAGGTAAGCTGCCTCAGTCAAACAAAGTGGTGTTTTGTTCTGTGGACTTTCAGATTGATTAACAGATTAGATGTCTAACTCTACACCATTAAGTTTTAGCTAGCATTGAATGTGAGAGCTGTCTGGTTCGCTACAGCTAATATTTATTTAGTAACCTAAATCAACATGTTAGCCTATATGTTAACTTAGTTAGTACAATTTTTTTTTTCATTAATTGCTTAACTATCATTTGAAGCTGCCTTTGTATTTATTCCCCTGTGGTTTATTATTATGAAGGTAATTTTTACCATATTGCGAGAATTTTTATTTGCTCCCTAGTAGCTTGATAGTGCAAGTGCAACCAGAAGGGTTGCTCACTTTGATAAATTGCTTTTGTTTGGCCTTGTGGGAGTCATTAATCATTGAAAGAATTTTTTTTTAATTGCACAAGTAGAACAGGTTGGTCTTAAATGTTAGCCCACATAATTAATTGCTGCTAATAGTGACACAAACTAATATTAATGTAGTAATTATTCATGTCTTCTACTTCTAAAGCATTCTTGGAGTTTTTATTTGGATGCATGACATCCGAATTTTAAAATGATTTGCCAGGTTTGTGGACATGAAGCTAGAACGGTTGTTGCACATGTTCGGCACATGCGAATTCACAGGCATGTAGCCAATATAGCCTTTAAGTGTGGTTTTTCAGATTGTAAAAGAACCTTCCAAAAATTTTCAGCATTTAAAACTCACACATATCGACATAAACGAAACTCTGGAATTACATCTAGGCTATTTGCCATATTAGACTTGACTTGTCATGTTGATTTATGTGATATCAGGTGTGAAAATTTGAAGAGCTTTTTTGCTCATTTGAAAACGCACATTAGGGAGGGAAAAGAAGTGTCTTGTCCATTTCAACAGTGTAACAGAAAGTTTGCAGTTGTGTCTACCTTTACTTCTCACATATCTAGGAAGCACAAAGATCATGGGGAACAAAACCTTGTTAACTCCATTGTAAACCCTGACTGCCCCTTTGTTGCAGAACAGTCTGATATGCAGATAGGTGCTCCTCCTCATTTTGAGGAAAGTACTGAAGAGGTCTGCCCAGAAATCATTGATGAACCTCTGTTCTTGAGATGTCTAGCCCAGTTTTACCTAAAACTTCAGGCCAAATGTCTGCTTCCATCCACCACTATACACACTGTAAAAAATTTACCCGTAATATTACAGTAAAATACTGGCAGCAGGGTTTCCAGCTATTTACTGTAATTTTTACAGCTTCTGTACTGTATTTTAAATTACAGTTTCTTACTGTTGTATGAAAATACATTAAAATACCGTGAATTTCTGTAAATACGGTAAAATACTGGCAGCTGTGTTTCCAGCTCTATACTGTAATTTTTACAGCTTCTGTACTGTATTTTAAATTACAGTTTCTTACTGTTGTATAAAATACATTAAAATACCGTGAATTTCAGTAAATACAGTAAAATACTGGCAGCAGGGTTTCCAGCTCTTTACTGTAATTTTACAGTTTCTATACTATATTCTGAATTACAGATTTTTACCATTGTATTAACATACCATGAAATTGACTGTCATTTTAGTGTCTGTATACTGTATTCTGAATAAATAAAAATTTTCCCCATGACAGCTGTCCAATTTAAGTAAGTAATCTGTGAAATTACTTCACTGACATACAAATTAGATTTCTAAAAAATAAACTAAACTGACCAAAAATAAGTCCAGCATAAAAATGTTCAAGTATATTATTTATTAAACAAAATGATAACAATCACAACCTCAGAACAAATTCTGTGAATTCAAACTCAATTCAGTGAATTGTCTGAATAATCTGGCAATCGATCCCGTCTCATTTTCAAACTCAAAAAAAAAAAAAAAACAATGATTAAAGGACTTATTTTTCTGGGAGAGGCCAGTAAAATTAAACTAAAATGTTCCTTTAAAAAATTAAATGTGCTAATAATAAAATAAATTTAAAAACAAAACAAAATTAAATTAAACAGCCCAAAACTGGTAAAATTTCCTCTATCTGCACACACTACTAGTGAATGCATTAGTGCGAGTGTGAAAAATTGCTTGCCTAAATGAAGTCCCACTGAAAGTCCATGAGATTCTTTAGGAGTGTGGAGACACGAGGATTTACTGTGAAAGATTTCTTGTTCACAAGTCTACCGGTCCTCTTTGAGACCACCTTGCCCCGGCTAGTCTTTGAACCCCTCTCTGGATTTATCCCAACAAAGCGCCTGGAGAGACAACAGTATAAAAATAATAATTGGTTGGTGACTTTCAGAGTGATTTGGGAAATGAAGCACGCACAAATACAGATATAAGACACAAAATGTCTTACCTCTGAATGAACTCCAAAGTACAAGATGCCTCCTCCTGGTACTGCAAGTTGAACACGTAGTACATTGCAAACAAAGTTGCAAGCCCAGTCAAGAATGCAGGTAGGATGCCCTCACAAATGACATGACCCTCAAGACTAATCATCCAGCCTTGAATGACCTGGTCTGTTCCTTGCATAAAAAAAACATTGTTTTAACTAACAATGACACATGTTATTAAAGCAAAGCAAAGCATCAGCACTCCTTGTGGATTTAGCCTGCTAAACAGTGAGTATGTGTGTGTGTGTGTTGGAGTGTGAGTTAGGGGTTACACAAAATAGTCAACTAGTTGATTTTACTGCTACTGGTCATGAGAATATGACACTAACAAAAAAGAAAGTCTTGAGAAGCGTGGTGTTTTCAGGGTCATACCTCCGGTTTGCTGAAGGTTAATGCAATCCAGGGCTCATTGGAAAAGGGCATGCCATGCTCTACTTGACTAGTCTGGCTTCATTGTGAATTTTTTAGGTTGGAGTTTAAAAGTCAGTTAGGGTAAGTGAGTGTGTGAGAGTGAGTGAGTGAAGGTGAGAGTTAGTTAAGTGGATGAGTATGCGTGAGACTGAATATGAGTGAGAATGAGTGTGTGTGAGTGCAAGTGAGAGTAAGTTAAGTGAGAGATTGTGACTCTGAGTGAGTCTGACTGTGCAAAAGTTACTTGACGAAGTATTTTGCATTAAAAATATAATTTTTCTCCAATTACTTAATTTGACTAAAGTATTGATAACATTGCTTTGCTGAATAAAAGTAATATGCAAAAGTCATACACAGATATACATACCAAGAAGTATCAGACGAGGACTTGCAGGGAGTGTTAGAGTCCTCTCAACATCTGCTGCAGTGGCACTGGTCTGAAGAAAATGAAAAGATTCATATCCTAAGTATAACACCGAGATTAAACACAAATTCTAACAAAAGAAAACAAAAAGTAAACTCACATCTGCATGAAAAATGAGCCCACTGGTATTCTCTTGAAAGTGTGTCATAAGTAGCTGTACAACACGGATTGGTTCCTCGACATCTTCAGTTTTCGAGAGGACAGCTTTTACATTTGCATCTTTAGATTTTGATTTAAAGTATTCTGTAATCGGTCCTCCACATTCTGCCATGGAAATCTCCAAAGCTCGCAACACATTAATCTCAGTGAGCATCTGAAAATGGCAGAAGATTGACTTCTGATTAAAGAGGTAAGGCCACTGGCTTCTCAAGTCTTGGACTGAAGGTGGTGGTGCTGTATTTAGATGCTGACGCAGAAGACAGAATGTAGTCTCCATTAGATTTTTTACTTCAGATTTCTCTACTCCACCCATTCCCTCCTGACTATAAATCTCCTGTAATCTTTGACGTTTTGCCTCCACTGTTTCCTCTGTTTCTTCAGGCGGGAATTGAGGCTGAAATCTCACACAACCATAAGTGTCAGTCGGCCTCATCTTACCTCCAGTGTTTGATGCTGAGGCTCTATGGCGTATGTTACTCTCACGGTTCAGATTCTCAATACGTGTCTTGACTTGTATAAGCAGTGATGTATAACCTCCAGCCATTACTGAACCATCAGGAAACATGTCTGCAAAACTATTAGGATACTGCCTAATAATGTTTCTACAGACAGTGAGACACTGTGCTCGTGTAGGGCACAACTCAAACTTGCGCATCTCACTTACAAGAATTCTGACCATCTGACGGCGTTCTGGAGGTTTAGGTCTCTTACCAGAGGAAATTGCTGTTTGTATTTCTGGCGGCATTTTCTCCCATGGGACTTGAAATCTTTCAGGCCATGTCTTTGCAATGTGTAATGGTCTGGTATTTGGGCTTCTGCTGTCTGTTTCTGAAGACAGTGATGTGGAGGGTGAGCTTGACTCTTCATATCCATGCGAAAGAAAAGAATCTGAATGCAGTGATGGATTAGAACATGCTGTTGGGCTGGAGAGTGGTGAATGGCTTGATATTACTTCCATATTCAAAGTGAGGGTCTCTGCCTCTGAAAGGCAACAAAATAAATAAAGGTAGAAGTTTAATTTACATTTAATTAAAATTTTCTTTACTACAAATATGTCATTAGATAAACAATAAGCAAAAAGACATAAATTATGTGGTTGTCAATCGTGGTTGAAGTAGTTTTTATAGTATTTAATAGTTAAAAGTATTTTTGCTTGCTTGATCACACCCATTTAAAGTCAAACAGCATGTTAATATGGTAATTAGTTAAATAATTTGTGGTTCAAGCAGAGGAATCTCCAAAATGTGCAAGCCAGTGCATAGATGATAACTGTTTGGTGCTATATTCGGAGCCATTTTCAAAAGGTGGAACTACATAAAACACATTCCCCATCAATATGAAGAACCATTTTGTAATGCAAACAACAATTTAAGCATGAAATGTTCTACATAGAACCATTCATTTTATTACAGAACAATTCAGGAACCATCTTTGTAGTCAGTGTAGTCTAGAACAGAACTGAAAACCACTGATCCACCCTTATGATATATTAAGGTCTACATTACCCAATTTGAAGGCCTCTAGTAGTTTCCTGAGTTGAATTACTGGCAAGACTTCACAAATATCTTCTTGTTGTACATATCGTAGGTCGTCTTTATTTTCTACTCCACAATTCTGAAGTATAGAGATCAGCTGTCCACAAGTTTCTTCAGAAATATTGGGCAAAGCCTTGAGAATGATGGCCTTTATGTCTTCAATCAAGAGGGACATCTTTGTACAAGGACAGAAAGGTATGGTGAAGAATTAGTAATGGCATGCCCCACACCATGTACTCAGGCAAGGGGTAGTAATCTAGCAGATTCTTGTGGTTAACACAGCACATTTTCCCTAATGGTTTAAGACTATAAGCACCCATGTCAGGAAGACGCACAGCCTGACGCTCCTCTGTAATAAAATGTATTTCTAAACCCTCATGAACGAGAATTACTTTAATTTTTCCCACTACAAGGTCTTCTTGTTCACCAATCAAGATGTACATGTTCTTTTTGTATTTTGTGCCCTTCACTGTAACTTCATGTGCTATCTCAGTGTTGAGAGACTCAAAGTTGAGATGCGAAACTGCTTGTCTAATCTCATCATTATAGTCACCTAAAAAAAACTCTGCGCTTTTGACCACAGCAACATCTGCTGGAAAAAAATTTCCAGCATAAAGAAATGCCTGCAACAGCTGATGTCTCTCTGCTAGGGTTCCACAAAGATTTTTAAAGTTGTGCAATTTTCTGGCACATTGCTTAAAATATGTATGTTTGCTCTCAAATCTTAGAGTCCATAGACGTATGAGAGGCCCAAAGTGAATGATCAGCTCAGGATAATGACTAAGGTAATGATGCTTGGGTTTTAGTGGTTGAGTAGGAAAGGCTTGCCTTCGAGAATACAGATATTCCTCCATTAGAACTCCTAAATAGGCTACTTGACCAGTAAAAATAGCTGGTGCACATATGAGCTCAACAATCTCTCTTAGCTGCAAAATCAGCCTCCATATTTCACTCTCACTTGGATTACTGATTTTGTCTCTGATTAAGACTGGCAGCATCCTGAGTAAACACCAGTTTTGTGCAGCATGGCCAGATAGCTTTTCTCCCCCTGCACTAACCTCACTGGGTTTGTTGTTACCATCATTACCCAAGTACTTGAATTGATTTATCCGTTGATTCAGTTCCCTATATGTGAATTGCTTGTCCACTGTTACAAGATAACGAATGTATAATGACAAATCAGAAGATACAACCCCTTCAAAAAGGTCGTGACCAAGACATGGAGGTAACCCTGGCTGACAGACATGAAAATAGCTTAGTTGATTAAACACAGAATCAAATTTGACACCACCACTGGAACTCAAAGCTGCATTATCACTCAGAGACTGGAGGTGGTCTCTATGTAACTGCACTGTTCGCTTAACGCCTTTGAAAAGGGGATCTGCTTGAAAAGTTGCTCTGTCAATGGTACAATACCTACAGAAGTATTCACTCTTACTAAAATTTTCTATGAATCCTCCTATATTATGTGCACCTGGATTGTCCCCAACAATGGAACACAATATTCCCTTGCAAACCTGTCCATCAGGAAAAGCAATGCCACCCATCTCTAGATCTTTAAGACCTTTTATCAAGGGACCCAAGACTTTCTCTTGACCAAAATGCTTGAAATCCTGCTCTCTGCAAAGTAGAACAAGCTGCAGTTGGTCAATGCTTGATCTATGATGTGGTGCAATATCTGCAAGAGTAGCATACACACAAAGTATTTTGTGTTTCTTCTTCCCAGATCCCAGAGGGTTGGCTACTTCTAAGGCATCCTGATATAGGATCAATCCAAATGAATTCTCTGCATGAAACAACACATTTTCTGACAAGTGTTTTCCATCCCAAACATCCTGAAGGATATCTTTAGCTTGGAATGATGTGGACACTTGTTTATGATGTTCCCTAATTGAGTCAATCTGAAATAGAGACTTGATCGTTTCTTTAATTGGAACATACTGTGCAAAACATTCTTTGCCTGCCTTATTCTGCCCCAGACAAATTGGAATTGGTTCAATGTAATTGAAATTATTTTTGAAAACTGTTTTCCTTCTCTGGTTAGTTTTCAGGGTGTGAGAATTGCATCTTCGAAAGAGATCTTCATTTTTTAATACATCAATAACGGCACTTATGTCTGCTTCATGAACCCCAAGTGTAGCCAGCCTCTCTTTCAGTTTGAAAAGTAAATGTGACTGGCTTATATCATGTATTTCTTGCAGATGTTCAACAATTGTTTGCACTGTAAAAAATTCCTGTAAAAAAACAGCTAAATTACAACAGTAAAATGCTGTTTTTTGTAAAATATGTTAATACTGTAAAAAAACAGCTAAATTACAACAGTAAAATGCTGTTTTTTGTAAAATACGGTAATACTGTGAAAAGGAAATAGTTATTTACAGTATTACCGTATGCTAAAAAGAAGTAAATCATTTTACGGTACAGAACAGTATTTTCTCAAAGCCGCCTTCAGCTCCGCCCACATTCAGATGCTGCCGTTGTAAAAAAGCCCTGAGGATTACTCTTCCCGGGTGTATCATTAACAAGGTAAGCTGCCTCAGTCAAACAAAGTGGTGTTTTGTTCTGTGGACTTTCAGATTGATTAACAGATTAGATGTCTAACTCTACACCATTAAGTTTTAGCTAGCATTGAATGTGAGAGCTGTCTGGTTCGCTACAGCTAATATTTATTTAGTAACCTAAATCAACATGTTAGCCTATATGTTAACTTAGTACAATTTTTTTTTTCATTAATTGCTTAACTATCATTTGAAGCTGCCTTTGTATTTATTCCCCTGTGGTTTATTATTATGAAGGTAATTTTTACCATATTGCGAGAATTTTTATTTGCTCCCTAGTAGCTTGATAGTGCAAGTGCAACCAGAAGGGTTGCTCACTTTGATAAATTGCTTTTGTTTGGCCTTGTGGGAGTCATTAATCATTGAAAGAATTTTTTTTTAATTGCACAAGTAGAACAGGTTGGTCTTAAATGTTAGCCCACATAATTAATTGCTGCTAATAGTGACACAAACTAATATTAATGTAGTAATTATTCATGTCTTCTACTTCTAAAGCATTCTTGGAGTTTTTTATTTGGATGCATGACATCCGAATTTTAAAATGATTTGCCAGGTTTGTGGACATGAAGCTAGAACGGTTGTTGCACATGTTCGGCACATGCGAATTCACAGGCATGTAGCCAATATAGCCTTTAAGTGTGGTTTTTCAGATTGTAAAAGAACCTTCCAAAAATTTTCAGCATTTAAAACTCACACATATCGACATAAACGAAACTCTGGAATTACATCTAGGCTATTTGCCATATTAGACTTGACTTGTCATGTTGATTTATGTGATATCAGGTGTGAAAATTTGAAGAGCTTTTTTGCTCATTTGAAAACGCACATTAGGGAGGGAAAAGAAGTGTCTTGTCCATTTCAACAGTGTAACAGAAAGTTTGCAGTTGTGTCTACCTTTACTTCTCACATATCTAGGAAGCACAAAGATCATGGGGAACAAAACCTGTTAACTCCATTGTAAACCCTGACTGCCCCTTTGTTGCAGAACAGTCTGATATGCAGATAGGTGCTCCTCCTCATTTGAGGAAAGTACTGAAGAGGTCTGCCCAGAAATCAATGATGAACCTCTGTTCTTGAGATGTCTAGCCCAGTTTTACCTAAAACTTCAGGCCAAATGTCTGCTTCCATCCACCACTATACACACTGTAAAAAAATTTACCCGTAATATTACAGTAAAATACTGGCAGCAGGGTTTCCAGCTATTTTACTGTAATTTTTACAGCTTCTGTACTGTATTTTAAATTACAGTTTCTTACTGCATGTATGAAAATACATTAAAATACCGTGAATTTCTGTAAATACGGTAAAATACTGGCAGCTGTGTTTCCAGCTCTATACTGTAATTTTTACAGCTTCTGTACTGTATTTTAAATTACAGTTTCTTACTGTTGTATAAAATACATTAAAATACCGTGAATTTCAGTAAATACAGTAAAATACTGGCAGCAGGGTTTCCAGCTCTTTACTGTAATTTTACAGTTTCTATACTATATTCTGAATTACAGATTTTTACCATTGTATTAACATACCATGAAATTGACTGTCATTTTAGTGTCTGTATACTGTATTCTGAATAAATAAAAATTTTCCCCATGCAGCTGTCCAATTTAAGTAAGTAATCTGTGAAATTACTTCACTGACTACAAATTAGATTTCTAAAAAATTAAACTAAACTGACCAAAAAAAATTCCAGCATAAAAATGTTCAAGTATATTATTTATTAAACAAAATGATAACAATCACAACCTCAGAACAAATTCTGTGAATTCAAAACTCAATTCAGTGAATTGTCTGAATAATCTGGCAATCGATCCCGTCTCATTTTCAAACTCAAAAAAAAAAAAAAAACAATGATTAAAGGACTTATTTTTCTGGGAGAGGCCAGTAAAATTAAACTAAAATGTTCCTTTAAAAAATTAAATGTGCTAATAATAAAATAAATTTAAAAACAAAACAAAATTAAATTAAACAGCCCAAAACTGGTAAAATTTCCTCTATCTGCACACACTACTAGTGAATGCATTAGTGCGAGTGTGAAAAATTGCTTGCCTAAATGAAGTCCCACTGAAGTCCATGAGATTCTTTAGGAGTGTGGAGACACGAGGATTTACTGTGAAAGATTTCTTGTTCACAAGTCTACCGGTCCCTCTTTGAGACCACCTGCCCGGCTAGTCTTTGAACCCCTCTCTGGATTTATCCCAACAAAGCGCCTGGAGAGACAACAGTATAAAAATAATAATTGGTTGGTGACTTTCAGAGTGATTTGGGAAATGAAGCACGCACAAATACAGATATAAGACACAAAATGTCTTACCTCTGAATGAACTCCAAAGTACAAGATGCCTCCTCCTGGTACTGCAAGTTGAACACGTAGTACATTGCAAACAAAGTTGCAAGCCCAGTCAAGAATGCAGTAGGATGCCCTCACAAATGACATGACCCTCAAGACTAATCATCCAGCCTTGAATGACCTGGTCTGTTCCTTGCATAAAAAAAACATTGTTTTAACTAACAATGACACATGTTATTAAAGCAAAGCAAAGCATCAGCACTCCTTGTGGATTTAGCCTGCTAAACAGTGAGTATGTGTGTGTGTGTGTTGGAGTGTGAGTTAGGGGTTACACAAAATAGTCAACTAGTTGATTTTACTGCTACTGGTCATGAGAATATGACACTAACAAAAAAGTAAGTCTTGAGTAGCGTGGTGTTTTCAGGGTCATACCTCCGGTTTGCTGAAGGTTAATGCAATCCAGGGCTCATTGGAAAAGGGCATGCCATGCTCTACTTGACTAGTCTGGCTTCATTGTGAATTTTTTAGGTTGGAGTTTTAAAGTCAGTTAGGGTAAGTGAGTGGTGGTGAGAGTGAGTGAGTGAAGGTGAGAGTTTGTTAGTGGATGAGTATGCGTGAGGACTGAATATGAGTGAGAATGAGTGTGTGTGAGTGCAAGTGAGAGTAAGTTAAGTGAGAGATTGTGACTCTGAGTGAGTCTGACTGGTGCAAAAGTTACTTGACGAAGTATTTTGCATTTAAAAATATAATTTTTCTCCAATTACTTAATTTGACTAAAGTATTGATAACATTGCTTTGCTGAATAAAAGTAATATGCAAAAGTCATACACAGATATACATACCAAGAAGTATCAGACGAGGACTTGCAGGGAGTGTTAGAGTCCTCTCAACATCTGCTGCAGTGGCACTGGTCTGAAGAAAATGAAAAGATTCATATCCTAAGTATAACACCGAGATTAAACACAAATTCTAACAAAAGAAAACAAAAAGTAAACTCACATCTGCATGAAAAATGAGCCGCACTGGTATTCTCTTGAAAGTGTGTCATAAGTAGCTGTACAACACGGATTTGGTTCCTCGACATCTTCGTTTTCGAGAGGACAGCTTTTACATTTGCATCTTTAGATTTTGATTTAAAGTATTCTGTAATCGGTCCTCCACATTCTGCCATGGAAATCTCCAAAGCTCGCAACACATTAATCTCAGTGAGCATCTGAAAATGGCAGAAGATTGACTTCTGATTAAAGAGGTTAAGGCCACTGGCTTCTCAAGTCTTGGACTGAAGGTGGTGGTGCTGTATTTAGATGCTGACGCAGAAGACAGAAATGTAGTCTCATTAGATTTTTTACTTCAGATTTCTCTACTCCACCCATTCCCTCCTGACTATAAATCTCCTGTAATCTTTGACGTATTGCTCCACTGTTTCCTCTGTTTCTTCAGGCGGGAATTGAGGCTGAAATCTCACACAACCATAAGTGTCAGTCGGCCTCACTCTTACCTCCAGTGTTTGATGCTGAGGCTCTATGGAGTATGTTACTCTCACGGTTCAGATTCTCAATACGTGTCTTGACTTGTATAAGCAGTGATGTATAACCTCCAGCCATTACTGAACCATCAGGAAACATGTCTGCAAAAACTATTAGGATACTGCCTAATAATGTTTCTACAGACAGTGAGACACTGTGCTCGTGTAGGGCACAACTCAAACTTGCGCATCTCACTTACAAGAATTCTGAACCATCTGACGGCGTTCTGGAGGTTTAGGTCTCTTACCAGAGGAAATTGCTGTTTGTATTTCTGGCGGCATTTTCTCCCATGGGACTTGAAATCTTTCAGGCCATGTCTTTGCAATGTGTAATGGTCTGGTATTTGGGCTTCTGCTGTCTGTTTCTGAAGACAGTGATGTGGAGGGTGAGCTTGACTCTTCTATCCATGCGAAAGAAAAGAATCTGAATGCAGTGATGGATTAGAACATGCTGTTGGGCTGGAGAGTGGTGAATGGCTTGATATTACTTCCATTATTCAAAGTGAGGTCTCTGCCTCTGAAAGGCAACAAATAAATAAAGGTTAGAAGTTTAATTTAACATTAATTAAAATTTTCTTTACTACAAATATGTCATTAGATAAACAATAAGCAAAAAAGACATAAATTATGTGGTTGTCAATCGTGGTTGAAGTAGTTTTTATAGTATTTATAGTTAAAGTATTTTTGCTTGCTTGATCACACCCATTTAAAGTCAAACAGCATGTTAATATGGTAATTAGTTAAATAATTTGTGGTTCAAGCAGAGGAATCTCCAAAATGTGCAAGCCAGTGCATAGATGATAACTGTTTGGTGCTATATTCGGAGCCATTTTCAAAGGTGGAACTACATAAAACACATTCCCCATCAATATGAAGAACCATTTTGTAATGCAAACAACAATTTAAGCATGAAATGTTCTACATAGAACCATTCATTTTATTACAGAACAATTCAGGAACCATCTTTGTAGTCAGTGTAGTCTAGAACAGAACTGAAAACCACTGATCCACCCTTATGATATATTAAGGTCTACATTACCCAATTTGAAGGCCTCTAGTAGTTTCCTGAGTTGAATTACTGGCAAGACTTCACAAATATCTTCTTGTTGTACATATCGTAGGTCGTCTTTATTTTCTACTCCACAATTCTGAAGTATAGAGATCAGCTGTCCACAAGTTTCTTCAGAAATATTGGGCAAAGCCCTTGAGAATGATGGCCTTTATGTCTTCAATCAAGAGGGACATCTTTGTACAAGGACAGAAAGGTATGGTGAAGAATTAGTAATGGCATGCCCCACACCATGTACTCAGGCAAGGGGTAGTAATCTAGCAGATTCTTGTGGTTAACACAGCACATTTTCCCTAATGGTTTAAGACTATAAGCACCCATGTCAGGAAGACGCACAGCCTGACGCTCCTCTGTAATAAACTGTATTCTAAACCCTCATGAACGAGAATACTTTACTTATTTTTCCCACTACAAGGTCTTCTTGTTCACCAATCAAGATGTACATGTTCTTTTTGTATTTTGTGCCCTTCACTGTAACTTCATGTGCTATCTCAGTGTTGAGAGACTCAAAGTTGAGATGCGAAATGCTTTTCTAATCTCATCATTATAGTCACCTAAAAAAAACTCTGCGCTTTTGACCACAGCAACATCTGCTGGAAAAAAATTTCCAGCATAAAGAAATGCCTGCAACAGCTGATGTCTCTCTGCTTGGGTTCCACAAAGATTTTTAAAGTTGTGCAATTTTCTGGCACATTGCCTTAAAATATGTATGTTTGCTCTCAAATCTTAGAGTCCATAGACGTAATGAGAGGGCCCAAAGTGAATGATCAGCTCAGGATAATGACTAAGGTAATGATGCTTGGGTTTTAGCTGGTTGAGTAGGAAAGGCTTGCCTTCGAGAATACAGATATTCCTCCATTAGAACTCCTAAATAGGCTACTTGACCAGTAAAAAATAGCTGGTGCACATATGAGCTCAACAATCTCTCTTAGCTGCAAAATCAGCCTCCATATTTCACTCTCACTTGGATTACTGATTTTGTCTCTGATTAAGACTGGCAGCATCCTGAGTAAACACCAGTTTTTGTGCAGCATGGCCAGATAGCTTTTCTCCCCCTGCACTAACCTCACTGGGTTTGTTGTTACCATCATTACCCAAGTACTTGAATTGATTTATCCGTTGATTCAGTTCCCTATATGTGAATTGCTTGTCCACTGTTACAAGATAACGAATGTATAATGACAAATCATGAAATACAACCCCTTCAAAAAGGTCGTGACCAAGACATGGAGGTAACCTGGCTGACAGACATGAAAATAGCTTAGTTGATTAACCCAGAATCAAATTGACACCACCACTGGAACTCAAAGCTGCATTATCACTCAGAGACTGGAGGTGGTCTCTATGTAACTGCACTGTTCGCTTAACGCCTTTGAAAAGGGGATCTGCTTGAAAAGTTGCTCTGTCAATGGTACAATACCTACAGAAGTATTCACTCTTACTAAAATTTCTATGAATCCTCCTATATTATGTGCACCTGGATTGTCCCCAACAATGGAACACAATATTCCCTTGCAAACTGTCCATCAGGAAAGCCATGCCACCCATCTCTAGATCTTTAAGACCTTTTATCAAGGGACCCAAGACTTTCTCTTGACCAAAATGCTTGAAAATCCAGATCCGCATAGTAGACAAGCTGCAGTTGGTCAATGCTTGATCTATGATGTGGTGCAATATCTGCAAGAGTAGCATACACACAAAGTATTTTGTGTTTCTTCTTCCCAGATCCCAGAGGGTTGGCTACTTCTAAGGCATCCTGATATAGGATCAATCCAAATGAATTCTCTGCATGAAACAACACATTTTCTGACAAGTGTTTTCCATCCCAAACATCCTGAAGGATATCTTTAGCTTGGAATGATGTGGACACTTGTTTATGATGTTCCCTAATTGAGTCAATCTGAAATAGAGACTTGATCGTTTCTTTAATTGGAACATACTGTGCAAAACATTCTTTGCCTGCCTTATTCTGCCCCAGACAAATTGGAATTGGTTCAATGTAATTGAAATTATTTTTGAAACTGTTTTCCTTCTCTGGTTAGTTTTTCAGGGTGTGAGAATTGCATCTTCGAAAGAGATCTTCATTTTTTAATACATCAATAACGGCACTTATGTCTGCTACATGAACCCAATTTAAGCCAGCTCTCTTTCAGTTTGAAAGTAAATGTGACTGGCTTATATCATGTATTTCTTGCAGATGTTCAACAATTGTTTGCACTGTAAAAATTCCTGTAAAAAAACAGCTAAATTACAACAGTAAAATGCTGTTTTTTGTAAAATATGTTAATACTGTAAAAAAAACAGCTAAATTACAACAGTTAAAATGCTTGTTTTTTGTAAAATACGGTAATACTGTGAAAAGGAAATAGTTATTTACAGTATTACCGTATGCTAAAAAGAAGTAAATCATTTACGGTACAGAACAGTATTTTCTCAAAGCCGCCTTCAGCTCCGCCCACAT